>NC_090223.1:1901783-1979500 GCF_024489055.1 Chanodichthys erythropterus | reverse complement strand
AAACTAAATTAAAATTGATAAGTGTTCTAAAGTGTCCTAAAGCCCAGGGGTTTTAGTTTTAGCTATTTTTTCATAGCTAAAATAGCTATGTAGTGGTTCATAAAATAATACAAGGACCTTTATGGTTCTGCCACAAACTCAACTGTTGAACTGAACAGTACCAGAGGGTTAAAGGGATAGAGATGTTGATGTTGCTCCCAAACACGTATTTCTTTTTTCTTTCTTCTTTGGAAAAAAAAATAAAAGTAGACTTATGGAAGACTTTTCTATGATTATAGTAAAGCAGTTCTATTTAGAACCTATTTATTTTTGTTTTACAAAGCTGTAACTGTCATAGCCACCTCATTAATGGATTTCTGGAGCTCAACCATTAACTACACAGTTTTATAATTTAAAGATAATAATATACTAATCGTATTGAAAATAAACACATTATTTACAACACCAGGGTCCTTTATAGCACTTTCAATGGATAAAAAAAATTAGAAGTTTATTTCTTTATGGATCCTTGGATCTATTTAGCACCGAAATGGGTTCTGATATTGCTTATTTTATAGCTCCATCTAGTGGACAAGGTTAATATCCAAGCCTTCAGGTTGCAGATGAAATTGCTGATGATTTAGAGCAGTGGTTATAATACCAAAAATAAAATTATAATAGTTCAGGGTGAGAACAGCAAATTCTAAACCAGGAGTTCTCAACTGAATAGGGTTGGAGCTAAACTCTGCAGTAAAGTGGACCTTAAAGACTATAGCTGACAACCCCTGGTTTAGAATTTGCTGTTCTCCTGAGCATCAGAAATTCATACATCTACTGCTCCTCTTTTTGGTCAGAAGTTATCATGTTAGTATTCCTTCGTTGTAACAAATGTAATAATAATAATAATATAATAAGAAGAATCCTTTCTACCATCATCTTTTTACTGTTTATACTTTATGTAACTTCTTATTTTCCCAAATAGATAAACTATATCCATGAAACCAAGAATGTTTTCTCAGAATAACTTCTCCACCTCATGTATTGAAGAAAATGTTAAATGACAAAGAAAATTCCAGGCAAGATCACGAAAGAACAAAAAAAAGATATAGAAAAAGTGAGCATAGGCTTTTAGGGCATCCAAGTTAAAATAATGCCTTGAAATTTTCAAAACATGTTTAATTTGTTCACTTCAACACTAATGTAACAGCCAATACACACAAAGACACACGCACACACTCATAATACATTAAATAAATTTAGAATTCTTATGCACTGTTGCCACTAGTTAGTTAACTAATTATTGTAAAATCAATAGTCTATAACAAATAGCCTACATCTACTAATGGAAACTTTTAAATGCATTTAAAGGCGTCATATGATGCGACGTATGATGATCAGGTGTCATTTGATGTGCGACGTACATATTTCAGACGTACCAATCACACTTCATTTTTTATATGTAAATTTCTCCACGTACGCCATGCCGTCACGTCGCCGCCTACGATTAGTTTTACAGTGACTTCGCCGCGGGTCTATCGTCTGCCCTCCCTATCAATCCCATTCAAAATTTGACACGGCCTGACGGCGACGTAAGGGTAGACTGCGCCTTATCCTTCGCCTGCTTAGCCTTAGAAGTGGCACACTTCGCCCCCCATAAACAACAACTTAAAAATCGCAGAGGATCTGTCTCCGACGGATAGAGAACATAGAAAGAAACTGTGGCCTCTCGTAGAACAAGTACGGCTGAGATAACAAGTGGGCCTGTTTTGTAGGAGGTAGGGAGACCTTTGTGGATGGCATGGAAATATTTCCACCAACTTGAATTCCCCTTTTTGACTATTCGTTTCACCTGCTCCACTCTAAAGTAGAACTGCGCACTTTAGTACTGGAGGATTTTTAAATAAACAAACTTGTGTGCTTGTACGCTGAACAACAGTCCCTTTAAGGCAGATATTTTGTTAATCTACTTCTTTGGATCTTAACCCTGTTCAACAGCCCTACATATTCTTCAATGTTTCTCTAAAGCTTCAGGCCTAACATCTTAATCTAAATAAATGTAGAATTACTTCCAGTTAAAAATAGTATGGCTTCTTCAATTAATTGTTGCAGTTAAAAAATTTTTACATATATGAGTATACACAGATAATTAAAGATAACCTTAGATGCTCTGTAAAATTTAACCCTATTATTACAAAAACAAAAGCAAAACAAAAAAAAAGGGTTAATTGTTGGCTACAGAGAGACCTTTCTTTGAAAGGCAGAAGTTTGCTTATTAAAGCAGAAGGTCTGTCTCGCTTGCTTACTTATGCTGCTCAATCATTGTACGTTAATAGCCCCACATGTAAAGTAATTGATAGAATCTTGGCATCTAAACTTTTTATGGAAAAACAGGCCCCATTATTTAAAGAAATCAGTAATATTAAACTCTCACAATAAGGGTGGTTTTAAAACATTATTGACTTTAACTCATTGAATAATACAATCAAAAAAATTGGCTTAATCGTTTCCTCAAAAATCCCTCCTCCGTTTGAATACTTTCCCTCAACTTGTCTTCGCACAGCTTGGTGGTGCAAAATTTGTCTTAATGTGTAACTATGATACCCAAAAACTCCCTGTCAAGCTCTCTAACTTTCACCAACAAGTTCTCCATGGACTCTCATTTACAAGCAGGTGATAGTAGTTCAGTAACGGAATATTTCATGTTAGTCAGCTCTTTAGCAAGGGATGAATCTGCTTTTTTTAGGTATGCAGAATTTCTTTTTAGGAATATAATGTACCTGTAACTCCTAAAGAAAGTTTGCCACTGTTATGGATGCTATTCCATCCGGCATATGCATTCTTTTCAAAAATATCACTCTGTCTTTAGGAACAGTTCCTTTCCTGAACCTGTCAACACACCCTATTGGTGAAATATGTTTTGTTAGGGGGGAAAAAAAGAAAAAGAAATTATAAAATAAAAATTTTATTCATTGAGAACACACTCTAAGAAAGAAAAGGTTCTAATTGGAACCTTCACTTAAAGGTGCATTAAAGCCCCATTAGGTTCCATTTTGAACCTTTTCCTTTTAAGAATAAACAATAACATATATTAATAATGTAATTTATTAAAATATAATATAAATTATACATTAACTATATGTCTTATATATAACGTCTCGGTTACATGGGTAACCCTGCGTTCCCCTGAAGGAGGGAACGGAGACGTACGTCGGACAGTGAACCCGACGAATAGGAATCTCGCTAGAGGGGCCAATCTACTTCGAGTGTAACTAAACGAGCCAATGCACATTGGCATGCAATCATATCTGCATCAGCTGCTCGCCTGCGCAGCGCGGGTATATAATGAGCAGCAGGTGCGTTGCATCTTCAGGTTTTCGCTGAGGAGCCGAACCCAGCAGGCGGCAGCATCAGTGGGGACAACGCCTGTGGCGACGGGACCGTACGTCTCCGTTCCCTCCTTCAGGGAACGAGGGTTACCTATGTAACCGAGACAGTTCCCATTCAGTCGGTCACGTTCGACGTACGTCGGACAGACCCGACGAATAGGAGAATCCTACCAAAGCATGCCACAGGGGCTGCCCCTCTTCCAGCGCTCTGTCGTGAGCCACCTGAACCCCCTTGCCTAAGGACGGTGTGGGACCAGGCTCACGCAGAGAGATCGATCACTGTTGTCTCCCAAAACCCACTCAGTGCGAACAATTGGATAACGCATGGGGAAGCGTAGCCTTACATGCGATAGAGGAACGCTGCGGAAGCCATATCCTTCCCGAAGGGAGTTATATGGATAAGTACATATGGACTAACCTTGTAGAGTTGTACAACATATGGAAGAACTGGGGTGACTCCACTCGGTAAGGAGATGGGTTCTCCCAGAGGGAAAGACACGGGCTTCGTTTAGGAGCAGCCGTGGAAAAAAGCCATATGGGATCCCCGTAGGGTCACACATATGGAACCCAGCCTACAAATCCGGTTCCTCAAGGATACAACGGAGTATAGGCCTGAGCGCCCAGAGCCGCTCCGCCACGTCGGCTGCCGAAGGAGGTAACCGGAGGGACTCAGCAGGGTCTGCCCGTAGGGACTCTCTGGAGAATAGAAGATGGCACCGCATGTAGCGCAGCAAGCCGACACTAAGCCGGAGGCCTCTCCGTGCCTCTGACCTGAGGCGAGAACACGGGAGGAGACTTAGGCTCGACACGAAGAGCTATAGCATCTAGCGAACGTGTTAGGTGTCGCCCAGCCCGCAGCTCTACAAATGTCTGTTAGCGAGGCGCCACGAGCCAGCGCCCAGGAGGATGCCACACCTCTCGTGGAGTGGGCATTGCAGCCTGAGCGGGCAGGAGCACGCCCTGAGCTTGGTAAGCCAGGGCGATGGCATCCACTATCCAGTGGGCCATCCCTCTGCTTGGAGACAGCCTTTTCCCTTCTGCTGGCCTCACGTAACAGACGAAGAGCTGGTCTGAGGTCCTGAAGCTTCGAGTTCTGTCTATGTACAGTAATCGCAAAGGCGCGGGGAACTGGACAGAGCAAAGCCAGGGCTGGGTCTGCCTCCTCCGAAAGGGCAGCGCTTGCAGGGCTCACCACCTGATCCCTGAAGGAGGTGGTAGGAACCTTGGAGCACATAGCCAGGCCGGGGTCTCAGTACCACGTGGCTGTCACCCGGCCCGAACTCTAGAGCACGATTAGAGTCGACCGAGAAAATGACTGCAGGTCCCCTACCCTCTTGATGGAGGCCAATGCCACCAGCAGCAAAGTCTTCATAGAGAGAATCTTTAAGTCTGCTGACAGCAAAGGCTCAAAGGGGAGCAATCTGGAGTGCTCTGAGCACCAGAGTAAGGTCCCAAGAGGGTATGGATGGGGGACCGAGGAGGATTTAACCGTCTCGCCCCCTAAAGGAGGCACCTGATGACCAGGTCGTGCTGACCAACAGATTTGCCATCTATGTGGTCGTGGTAAGCGGGAGATAGCTTAGCAGAATGGACTTTGAGGGTGGAGGGGGACAGCCTACGCTCCAACCCTTGCTGCAAGAAGAAGAAAGCACGACACCGATCGGAGGCATCTTCGGGGGTCTTCTCGGCGAGAAGAGCACCACTCGACGAACAGGTTCCACTTCGAGGCGTAAGCACGTCTCGTAGACAGTGCACGATGCCGAAGTGATCGGTGTTAAGTACCTCGAAGAGGGTAAGTCACCTAGAACACTCCGCGTCCCGTCCAGGGGACCAGACATGGAGTTTCCAGAGGTCTGGACGCGGGTGCCAAAGAGTGCCCCGTCTCTGAGAGAGGAGGTCCTACCTCAGAGGGATGGGCCAGGGAGGGACTGTCGCGAGGAGTGAGAGTTCTGGGAACCAGGTCCGGTTGGGCCAGTAGGCGCAACTAACAAGACCTGCTCCTCGTCCTCCCTGACTTTGCACAGGGTCTGTGCAAGTAGGCTCCACTGGGGGAAACGCATATTTTGCGCAGGCCCCGGGGCCAGCTGTGAGCCAGTGCGTCTGTCCCGAAGAGTGTTCCCTCGGTCAGGAGAGTAAAACAACTGGCAGTGGGAGGTTTCTGGTGAGGCAAACCAGGTCTACCTGAGCCTCTCCGAACTCTCTCCAGGGGACCGGGGACATGAATGGGCGCGGGGCGACCTCAGATGCTTCCGACTCCACAGGAGGAGATGGGGGCGGGGAAGTTGCGACATGCGACGGGAGCGTAGACCACCTTGGCGGTTGATGTACGCAACGGTCGCGAGTGTTGTCCGTACGGACCCGAGTACATGCTTGTCGCGAAGCAGGCCTTTGAGGCGGCTCAGCGCAAGGCGTACTGCCAGCAACTCGAGGCAATTGATGTGCCAATGCAGATGGGGGTCCCGTCCAAACCCCTGAGACTGCATGCCCGTTGTACGTGGCACCCCAGCCGGTGGCAGAAGCATCTGTGAAAACCACAGCATGCCGGGACACCTGTTCCTGGGGGCACTCCTGCCCGGAGAAACAAAGGGTCCGACCACGGACTGAAGGAGTTCGGCGGCACTCCTGAGTGATTGGCACCCGGAACGATGCCGCGTTGCCACGCCCATCTCGGGACTCGGCCGTGAGAAGCCAGTGCTGAAGCGGTCTCATATGAAGCAGCCCGAGCGGTGTTACAGCCGCTGCAGCCGCCATATGCCCCCAGGAGCCTCTGAAAAAACTTCAGTGGGACCGCTGTCCTGCCATTGAACGTATTCAGGCAGTTCAACACCGACCGAGCACGTTCCTCTGTGAGAGGGCGTGCTACCCGTTCGACCGAATCCAACTCCATACCGAGAAAAGAGATCCTCTGCACTGGAGCGAGTTTGCTCTTCTCCCAGTTGACCTGAAGCCCCAACTGGCCGAGGTGCCTGAGCACTAAGTCCCTGTGTTCGCACAACTGATCCCGAGACTGTGCTAGAATGAGGCCAGATGCGATCCAGGTAGTTGAGAATGCGAACACCCTGTTCTCTCATGGGAACAAGGGCTCCCTCCACGACTTTCGTGAAGACGCGGGGAGACAGGGCCAGCCCGAAGGGTAAGGACTCTGTACTGATATGCTCGACCTTCGAACGCGAATCTCAGGAATGGCCTGTGTCGCGGAAGAATCGAAACATGAAAGTACGCGTCCTTCAGGTCGATCGCTTTCACAAACCCAATCTCGGGGACGGATGCACTCGAAAATGCGTTTCTGCGTAAGCATTTTGAACGGTAGCTTGTGAAGGCTCCGATTCAAAACTACATGAGTCAGATCGGTATGTGTAACCCGCCGCTTTTCTTGGGTACACCAATGAAGTAGGGGCTGTAGAACCCTGACCTCAAATCGGCTGGAGGGACCGGCTCTATCGCGTCCTTCGCCAGTAGGACTGCAATGCTCCGCACGCAGAACAGGGGCATCGACATCTTTCACTGAAGTGAAGAGGACGCCCCTGAACTTGGGGAGACGCCGGGCGAACTGAATCGCATAGCCGAGCCTGATGGTCCCGGAGGAGCCAGCGAGACGGACTGGGGAGCGCTAGCCAGGCTCCCAGAGACGCGCAGCACCAGCGGCACCAAAGGGGACCCACCGGCGTACCCGCCGCGGGGCAGCGAGGTGGAACCGCAGGGACGCGGCCCGGGAGGCTCTCTGTGTGAGGCGGCCCGAAGCGGGGGTCACAGTGTGCTGTGCAACACTTACCTGCCTCCACGGGTGGACAGAGGGAGCAGTCGAGGGATTTGCTTACCTGCTGCTCGCTGCTGTCCGCTGGCGACAGAAGAGGTGGATGAGAGTGGTGAGGTTCCTGGCCACTCCCACTGCTCTCCGAGCCCTCTTCGGACCCGGAGATAAAGGAAACTGCTCTTTTCTTGAAAATTTGGGTACCGCTGGTCGTTGAGCCAGCGGCGGAACAAAAGGAAACAACAAGAGATTCTCACCCGGCCCTCCACCGAGGGAAGGAGTGGTGCATTCACCCCACCTCCTGAAGAGCAGTCCCCTCTATCTCCGGGTCGCCCGTCCTAGGGCCGCTTGGACTTGGCCTTGCCACCCCTTCTTCTTGGGGGTGGCTGGACGGGCTGGGCGCCCCGCCACGACGACCGGCTCCCGCAGGCGCCGCTTGGATGGGAGGCTGCTGCTGCTGGGGCGCGGGAGCGCGAGGAGGGCGGCTGCAGGGACGCCCTCGGCGACGGGTAGTCTGAGGGGTGCCGCCGGCGGTGGAGGTTGCAGCAGCTTCCGACCGCCTCGGCAGGATGTGACTGATGGCCTCAGACTGCCTTTGTACGCAGCCGAGAACTGTTGGGCAAAGTTCTCGACCGCGTCGCCCGAAAAGAGCCGGTCTGGGACACGGGGGAATTAAGAAGTACCTGACCTTGTCGGTATCCCTCATGTCCGCAAGACACAGCCAGAGATGGCGTTCCTGGACCACCATAGTGGACATCGCACGACCCACTGACCGCGCCGTAACCTTCGTCGCTCGAAGCGCGAGGTCCGACGCGGCACGAAGTTCCTGGAGAACTTGTGGATCATTGACCACCCTGCGTGCAGGTCCCTCAGTGCCTTGGCCTGATGGACCTGCAACAACGCCATAAGCGTGTAAAGGCAGAGGCAGCTTCCCCACAGGCCTGATAAGCCTTGCCGGTAAGATCCGACGAGTACTTACAGGCCCGGGGGAAGGGAGAGACGGCTCCCCCCGCCAGGTGGAGTTAGGGCACAGTTGCATAGCAACGGCCCGTTCCACAGGGGGTAAGCGCGTGTAACCCTTCGCTGCCCCGCCATCAAGGGTGAGTGAGGAGGAGGACCCACCGACACGGTTTCGGGCAGTAAAAGGTGCCGTCCACGTGCCCGTGAGCTCTTCATGCACACTCCGGGAAGAAGGGCACTTTGGGGTGGGGGCTGAGAACCAGCCCTGGCCACCCCGAGATACCAGTCATCCAACCTCGAGGGTTCGGGACACGGTGGAGGAGGATACCACACGAGCCCGACCCTGTTGGCTTGACCCCGGGAAAGCATAGCCATCATTTCCGGGTCCGTGTCGGGCCCAGTTGTCACCCCCGAAGGAGCAGCTGCGCCGACTCATCCTCCCCAGAAGTATCAGGCTCACCCTCCGATGCAGCGATCGACATCCGGTCGTCTGGGGGAGCTCCGAAGAGGAAACGGATGGTACACACCTCTGGGGTGGGGTCCACCACGTTCCGAGGGCAGCTCTACTGGCTGCGGAGCGCACGAGGGGGAGGGTTCCTAGGGGGTTGGTTCCCCGGAAGGAAGCGCGGCCTCACCGTTATCCTCAAGTCCCACCAGCCCCGCCGCTCGCAGCAACCCTCTGAGGAGGATTGGAGCGGCGTCGGGGACCGGGACTCCACCCCTTTGCAGAAAGTGGAGTCTCGACCTGCAACTCCGCGATGGTCATCTTCCCACAATGGGTACATGACTCATCCACAAACGCTGCCTCAGCGTGCCTTAAGCCCAAGCACGCGATACAGCGCTGGTGACCATCCCGAGGCGCCAGGTAACGACCGCATCCAGAAACACACACAAGTAGAACGACATCTTTAAAAAGACGCGAAGACTACTCGTGTTAGCTCTTTCAAGGACTGACTCTTTTAGGTGCTGAAGCACGCAGGGGAATAGCACGCTGCAGCACAGACAGGGAATGTGCCAGCCTGTCGTGTGCACTCTCCTTGAAAGGCGCTCACTCTTACCAGCTGTAACAACAGCTTTTAGCGCTCTAGGCGCACCGTTTCACCAGCCGTGAGAACGGCCCTTCACGCTGATTACAGCTTTTGCTCAGTAATCAAATTAAAGGCAAAAACAAAAACAAAGGAGAATCGGCCCCGCTGCTGCGCTGTCCGCCTGCACCCCTCGCAACAAAGAGAGACGTCTTGAAGAGAGACTCGTTCACCACACTCGTTTTCAGTAGCTGTCTTCATAGAAGGTTTGGCTCCGAAGCGAAAAGCTGAAGATGCAACGCACCTGCTGCTCATTATATACCCGCGCTGCGAGCGCGCCGAGCAGCTGATGCAGATGATTGCATGCCAATGTGCATTGGCTTTTTCGTTTAGTTACACTCGAAGTAGATTGGCCTCTCTAGCAGAGATTCCTATTCGTCGGTCTGTCCGACGTACGTCGAAACGTGACCGACTGAATGGGAACTTGTATAACTTATATCTTAATCCCATTTCAAAACACTGAATACACAGAACACAATGATTGTCTATAAAATGTTTTACATACATAAATATAAAATGTGAGCACAGCAGGCACCAATGGACAGAGAAAAAAAGGAATATTGTTTTTTATAATTCAAATAAATAAACAATCAAATAAATAAATTAATTCATTCATTAATCTATACATTTCCATCAACTTTTAACAGAATGTAGCTGAATATCTATCATTTCTATATTATTAAATTTTTCATTTATATATAATTTTTTAAGATAATGTTTGAACAGGACATTAAACAGGACATTTTTATTTTTCAAATAATGTTAGAGTGTTTCTCGGCTTTGAAGCATATTCAAAGGTTGAAGATGAAGTACATTGTCATTAGAATAACATGGTCATATGACCTGGTCATATCGTCTACTTCACAGACCTTCTCCCCTTGCATCATTATTTCTAAAACAGACTGCATCCAAGTGTAACCTGTGCGGCTCGCTTATGCCCAGCGTGATGTGCGGCCAGCGACACCGGAGGTATTAAAACTTGGTCTGCGTTGTTACGTTGTGTGGATGCAGAAACAGACACAGGACAGCAAGCAGTCGATTCACTGGATCTTTTTACTGAGTAAAAGAGAAAAATAAGCAGCCCTCAGACTGAGGTGGCCCTTATAACACTCTCTTCCATCGAATCACATTTCAAAGGGCGGAAAGAGAAAACATGAACATAAGGAAAATAATATAGAAAACATACCTGTTTAACAGAGACAAATAAGCAGCCTCAGATCAGAGTGGCCCTTATAACACTCTATAAAACAAATATGGTGCGCCTCCATTACCATGTGCTGGTCTCACATAAAGACAGAAATATATCTCAAAGAATGTAAAATATCAAAAATAATCCCAATGATAGATAAAACAGTACTTTACATATACATATTGGGTTGAAATAAAGATATAAAAGATATAATTAACATTAGGATTAAATAAAATTAACAGGATGACAAAAGAAACCTACCTCTTCCATCGAATCACATTTCAAAAGGGAAGAGGAGGAGACAGGTGAGACAGGAAATTAGGTCATACTGTGACCTCGCATCACTTAAAGGAGAAGCGCACCTTTAAGATCAGGTATCATAAAACGTATATGAACAATTTTGTGTGAATTATAACAATATTTACTAGTATACTTTGTATACCTGTTACACAAGGCACCATTTACAGTATATACAGCACAGGGTTGGGTGTACGTGGTTCCTAAACAAGAAAAGAAAATAATGTTAATATTCAGTATAACATGTATGTATTCAATATAAACGTATTAAATGATACATAATTTCCCATTATTATTTGCTTTTAAGCGTCACAATTTGAAACACAATTTTACTCACAACTGAGGGGACATTAAGGGGCTGGATATAATGATAATATTTCCTTTGTGGAGTGATGTTTCATATAGTCTGTCCTCTCACTCTTTGTCCGTGTCATTTAGTCCTCTAAAAGGATTTGGTGATCTCCAAAGCATTTGGTTTTCATTTTATCCAAGTGGATCCCCAATGCTGTAATCATCTTCTCACTGAATAAATCTACCCACAAAAATATGTCTGCTATTCTTAAAAAACTTAAGTTGATTCTGTCTGGGACACTTACCCCCAACAATGCCCTTGACCTCTTTTGATACACATCTTGGTCAGACAGATTGTCCATCTAAAAAAACAAAGAAATATATTATTAAGCAAGTGTGTACATTTTAGAGAATGGTGGAGAGTAAAAACAGTTCTCTATATTTCCAGGTCTCCAACAAACGAACAATTCAACAAGGTGTGCTCAGCCATTGTTACAAAATACACAGTGCCCGGTTGCATAAAGCACCTTAAGTGTAATTTTCCCATAAGATCGCCCTTATGTCATTCCCTTAAACTTAACGGTTATTTTCTGCAACACCCATGGTACGTGTTACTTAAGGGTTTCTTTCAAAGCGAAACATCATAAACCCTAAGAATATCCCTTAAGTAAATCCTTTTAAAAACGATGTGTTGCATAAAGCCCCTTAACTGTCATTTCCCTAAGTATAACATAAGGTTTTGGAAAACTTCACCTTTTTCCCCAAGTGTTACAAGGTAGTAGGCAGGTTCAATCCAAGTATTCTAACAAAGACCACGATCTGACTGCTTTATATGATGAACAAATTGTAATTTAGGTGTTTATTCACATAAACATTGATGGAATTACATACGTATTTATATCTCTTATGGTCAACGGATGCGGAAATGTGTTGCATCACGTGCAAGAACAAATCTCATTGGTTCTCCTTGTGTTTTGCCTTCTGCGCACATTCAAGCTTCCAAAACAGCCTTATTCAGTCTTTCAATGAATGGACATAAATGATGAGAGAATATTAAAAATATCTTTATTTTGTTATCCAAAGATGAATGAATGTCTTATGGGTTTGCAATGACATGAGTGTGAGTGAATGACGGCAGAAATCCCAATTTTTAGTATTAACAAATAACGTGTCCATGGCAACAGCAGAATTTTATAATGGCAAAACCTGGATTGCTGTCGTGAAACACTTAACGGTTTCCTTTTTACCTAAGAAAACAGGTATTATACAACACCCTTAAGTCACATTCCACTTAGTTAAGGAGAAATCACACCTTACAGTATTAGTTCACTTTCCATTTAAAATTTTTCCTGATAATTTACTCTCCTCCATGTCATCCAAGATGTTCATGTATTTCTTTCCTTCAGTTGAAAAGACATGAAAGGTTTTTGATGAAAACATTCCAGGATTATTCTCCTTATAGTGGACTTCACTCGGACCCCAAATGTGGTTGAAGGTCAAAATTACAGTTTCAGTTGCAGCTTCAAAAGAGCTTTAAATGATACCAGATGAGCAGGGAATAAGGGTCTTATCTAGCGAAACTTGATCGGTCATTTTCTAATTTGTTTTTAAAATGTATATGCTTTTATATAAACAAATGATCTCTCTTCAAGTGGTTCTGCCACTTCCGTATTCTTCAAACAGCCATACCCTATCACGTCCTTCGCTTGCTTCCCTATTCCAACTTATGGAACAGAATGCAGCACCATTTTCTGTTTTTTTCCGTAAGTAGAATAGGGAAAGAGACGTAGGATTTATACAGCATAAGCTTTTTGAAGAATACGGAAGTGCAATTATTGCAACGGAACCACTTGAAGGAGATCATTTGTTTATAAAAAAACATATACATTTGATTTTTTAAGAAAATGACCAATCTTTTTGCTAGATAAGACCCTTATTCCTCATCTGGTATCATTTAGAAGCTCTTTGACAGCTGCACTGAAAACTAATTAATTTTGACCCACAGCACGATTTGGGGTCCACCTAAGTCCACTGCATAAGGAGAAAAATCCTGGAATGTTTTCATCAAAAACCTGCCAAATTTCTTTTCGACTGAAAGAAAGACATGAACATCTTGGATGACATGGGGGTGAGTAAATTATCAGGAAAATTTTATTTGAAAAGTGGACTCAATTTAAGATATTTTGTTGAAATCCGATGGCTCAGTGAGGCCTGCATAGCCAGCAATGACACTTCCTCTCTCAAGATCCATTAATGTACTAAAAACATATTTAAATCAGTTCATGTGAGTACAGTGGTTCCAAATTAATATTATAATGCCACGACGAAATTTTTTGTTTGCCAGAAAAACTAAATAAGGACTTAAATAGTGATAATGAGTGTGTCGAATCAGCGGTTCGGAGCGCCAAAGTCACATGATTTCAGCAGTTTGGTGGTTTGACACGCAATCCGAATCATGATTCGACACGCTGACTCATAATGCTCTGAAGCTTAAAGGGGGGTATAATGCTATATTCTGACTTATTTACACTGTTAAAGAGTTGGATTCTCATGCTAAACATGGCCAAAGTTTCAAAACACGAGTTGGACGAATGACGGAGTACTGTATTTCTGTGCCAAAAAATTACTACACCAGCTTCCTGCAGCAGTGTTTTGAATTTGGCCATCACTAAATAAGTTGTTATTTAGTTTTTTTTGGCAACACACCAAAAATATTCCTCGATCACTTTATAATATTAATATGGAACCACTGTACTCACATGAACTGATTTAAATGTGTTTTTAGTACATTAATGGATCTTGAGAGAGGAAATGTCATTGCTGGCTATGAAGCCATCGGATTTCAACTAAAATATCTTAATTTGCATTTCGAAGATTAATGAAGGTGTTACAGGTGTAGAAGCGGCATGAGGGTCAGTAATAAATGAACTAACCCTTTAAGGTGCTTTATGCAACCGGGCAGCTAGAAGTTCTTAAGAGAGACAAGACTGGAAAGATGTGTATGTAAGAACATGTCAAAGAGCCCTTCAGTTTATATATATTAGCTATGTAAGTGAGAAAGGTGTCATTTCATTTGGCATACTTACATCTACAATACTTGCCATATTTTTAGTGTCACAAGTCCTTGGACCCTTGGTAAAATAACCCATTTCCTTACTTTGCTAAACCTGCTACGAATTTAATTTAGTCTTTCAATACCAGCCAAATGTGATCTTTCTTGAATTAGTTTTTAAGCATCTCATGCCATGTGTCACTTACCTGGTTCCTTACCTGTTCGTCTCATAATTGAGATCCCTCACCTTCATCATCCTTTGTCTTCAGTCCAGACCAATCCGCTCACCATCATCTACAAATACAAAGAGACTGTTATCATCCAGCTGATTTCATTCAACCTGTCATCATTCAATCTACTAACCTGTTTATTCTCCCCATCTCTGCCACCTGCAATAATAAACCTTTGTGAACTGTATTACGTTGTCTCCTTCTGTCCGTGACACCATGACTCCTTTAAAAATAATATTATTTAAAATACTATAAAAGGCTGGGCTATGTTATAATGCAGGGCTCTTTGACACGTTCTTAAATACACTCTTCCAGTCTTGTCACTTAAGACTGGTTTTTGGTAACCAGGGCTAAACTAACCTTGTTGTATTGTTTGCTTGCTTTACCTGAAATTAAAGAGAGGCAATTTTACCCTCCATCTTTCTTTAAAATTATGCACTTACCTGTACTTCACTGTGGGAATTAACATATATATGTGCACATCTGATCAAACAGATTATTTTTTAACTCCATTTGCTTTGTGATAAAAAAAAAGTAATAAATACATTTTATAAAGAAAAAAAATCTCCACTCTCCTTAAGTTTTTGTATTGCTAGTGGGGTAGCTGATAAATTTCTGGTCACCCTGTTTGAGCAATACGTTGTGTTGAGATTGATCCATGTGAAATACCAAATCAAGTCCTACAGAAACAAAAAACTGCAGAGAGGTGCATGTTATAATGGTAATAACAGCTCAGTAATTTGTAATGATAGCAATATAGTTTAGCTAAAAGTATGTGGAAACCTAACCATCACACCTATACAAGTTGATGGGCATCCCATTCCAAAACGGGGAATGCAATATAAGTTTAAAGCAATGTAAGTTGTTTTGGATAACAGTGTCAACTAAATACATACATGTGAGAAAATGCTAGTCACTGAATTCTTCAGTACAACCTATTAAGTAATTAAAAAATGTTAATAATAATTAATAGAGGTGTCCACATACTTTTTAAAACTTTAAGAGTAGATGTAATAAACTTACACATGAATGGTGTTTGTGGTCTTGGTAGGCATCTCAGTCTTTAGGTTTTCTTCTAATCTTATGAATTTAACTTGATCCTTCAATTTAAGGGGAATATTTTAGGTATCATAGTTTTCAGTTAGGTTCATTCAAGTGTCTGCATCAATTCCATTGTCTGTTAAAACAACAGGATTCAATAGTAGAATGTCATATCTGCTTAACTGTGAAAATGTCTGTTTTGCTGCAATAGGGAAATTAAACAGAGTGTGCATTTTTGTGAGATAAACCTTGAAATGTAGGGATGATCACCTGGAAACTGTTGCCATCAACCAGTCAGCCACATGGATGTTTTCCAGTGAATCAGCTCTGAGCTCATTCTTGCCTCTATATGCAGAGAAATATTGCAATTTAGAAAACAATGCGTTATAAAATATGAATAAAAATAAACTTTTCATTTTTTACTAAATTCTCTCTCTCTCTCTCTGTGTGTGTGCGCAAACACACGCGCACACACAGTAAGGATAAAAAACGGCAAAATATCTTGAAATAGTACATGTGGAAAAGGTGTAGTAAGTGGTACACCCGGAATTATTTCTCCAGGCCGTTAAATTGACAATATTGTGGCCGCATTAACACGACGTGTCTGCTTAGGCCCGTCGTCATTTATTCATTATCACACACCTTAAAGTTATTATGACATTAAATAGGTGTTTCATAGCTTTTCAAAAAGTTAATAGTTTATTTGAGACGTTATGTTGTCTTACCTCAGATTTTTGTAAGTCGTTCCGCTCAGTCCCACTCGGTCCCGCTGCTGCCGCTTCAAAATTTGTAACGGTTTTTTCCACGTGACCACTGACATCATTGCGCGAGAGAGACTTGTGGAGATTCAGTGCATTGCGTTGCGTACCAAAGCCCAGATACAGAAAACATTTAAAGCATTTTCAAGGATTTGCTTATTCATGCTTAAAAACGAAACAATATTAATAATCTCGTTTACTTTGAGTGAAAATAATGTACTTTTGAATTGCTAGTTATTTGTCAGTATTCTTATTTTGTAAAAACATTTAGGCACAAGCAATCTCAGCACATAAATGATTAACAACAGCTGTAGTAAAAGCAATAGTAGTAGTAGTAGTAGTAGTAATGATGATAATAATAATAAACTAAATAAAGAAAAAAATAATCTTCCTGATGAAACCTTACACAATACAATTATGAAATGTTTTCTAAAACATGAGCTAATAACAAAGTAGATAAAGTTGGAACAGAAGGAGAGATGAAACATAAAATAAATTGCCTGTGCATCACACTTTACTCATGATTTTTGCTCTAAAACTGCATAGTGTCCTTTTCAATTGGGGAATATTTATACGGTTGTCTAAGCGGAAGATATTGAACACAGTCTATTTTTAGGGCTAAGAATTTCACGTCACCTCTCCATTTAACATTGAACAGCTTCTTGTCCATTTATGAATGTAAAACTGAATTTTTATTCTTGGTCTTCTTAGTTTATGCTTTAAAAATGGACAAAAAACATGGTGTCTTTCAATGTTATGATGCAATTTATAGAAATTTGCGGGGAGGTCATGGGTACAGATGAAACACTGTATCGACTGTACACTCCAATCATATTAGAAAAGGTTCATAAACGAACCTTAACTACACACAGGTTCTAATATGAACCCTGTTACCACAACAAAGGTTCTAAAAAGAACTTCCAAATAACCATTTTACCTGTAAGTTCAACTTTGAACCTTTTTGATAGTTAGAAGTTCATATTTGCACTGTAAAGTTCTTTATTGAACTCCAAAGGTTCGACCTCTTCTAAGAGTGCAGCCTCCCCCTGCAGTCTCATATTGGAACAACAATTTTGATAATCCAAACTGGAAAAATATATGGTCCATGCAACAAAGATTTTTCCTCACGAATAAAATAAAAGAAATAACTATTAAATTACTCCATAATATTTACACTGTCAAACATTTTCTTAAGAAAAAATTTGGATCAGATTTTGACACTAAATGCTCCTTTTGTCAGAATGATACTGAAACACTTCTTCATCTGTTTTGGTCATGTAATTATACTTTTCAGCCCTGAATCCTAAATCTGTTGTTTTTGGTTTCTTTGCAGTGGATTCAAATGCTTGCTTTATAATAAACCTAATTCTCTTTCTATGTAGATTTTATATTCATAAATGTAAATTTTCAAATTGCAAACCTTTTTTTGTAGTATTCCTTCAAGAGATAAAACATTATTTACTTACAATTTCCTCTCACTTAACAAAAAAACTCTTAAAACATGTACAATTTGCACGGCCTACAAACTCTTTACTGTATTTAATGTGTAATTTTTATTCATTTGTGTGATGCCCTCTTATTTCCTTTTCTTTTTTGTTATGGACTTTACTGCTTTGAACTATGGAAGGCCTACTGATTTTTATTATTATTATTATTATTATTATTATTCTATTGGTGTTATTCTTAATTGTTGCTATGTTTTGAGTTTGTTGTTCCATAGTGTAAACAAATAAAACATTAAAAACAAAACAAAACAAATAAACAGTTGCATTCTAAGCTGTGATATCATTTTTTAATGTTTATATGTGAATTTCCAAACAGTCTGACAGTGGAATCTTTCAAAATTATATGTGTGTTCATTTAGCCTTAATTTCATCGCAAATTTCGCCCTTTAATTTCATCGCAACCTGCTACCACGCAAACTACAAAATAAAAGTCCCCATAACTAAGGAAAATGAATGAAACAATACTTAAAATGAGTGTGGATGCATGACGCTTTTCTTAATTATAAACGGAACTTAGTATTAATGATGGGAATGTATCAATAGATGTTTACTTTAAAAAAAGTCTTTTTTGTAATTTACAAATCTTTTGTGTCTTACTATTTACACATCAGTCTGTCTGTCTGTCTGTTTGGCACATATACAACGTATGTGTGTATATTGTGTGTGTGTGTGTGTGTGTGTGTATATATATGTATATATATAATACATTCCTATCATGAACGAGATTAACTGTCTGATGTGTCAAACCACTCCAGACATTTAAAATGAGAAAATGAGCTTAAGTAATTCGAGTTTGTTGTGTGTTCTTATCATTGAAAGTCAACGCCCACAAAAGTAAACATAACGAAAAATATAAAATCATTAATTTGTTATCATTCCAAAGATAACTCTGATTAATACTTAAAGATCCGTTGCATCAAGTTGGTAGAATACTGTGATTTATTGATTTATTTATTTTTACTATGTGTTTCTCATTTTCATTTTCTTTATTTCTGTAAACTAGTCTACACCTTCCTATTGCATATTTTGTATTGTAGGCTGTTGTCCAAGAGCTCAAAACAGAGTTTGAGCAAGAGAAAAAAAGAGAATTGTCTGGTCCATTCAAACAGCAGATGGCAGTAATGCTCAATTTTAGCTTGCGATCCGCTGCACAGAAAGGGAACTGTTGTAGTCTCCGCTATTACAGGTTTCTGAGCTTCTCTACAGTCTTTCAGATCTGGAAACCTTAAATTAATTCTTTAGTAGCATATAATTTGTAGCCTAATGAAAATGTATTCATCAGTATCAGTCGGTATTAAGATCTCTCTATATGTATTAGCTGGGTTTGTTCCACACTCATCGCTGTCGGTCTGTCAGGAGGGTGTGATTCCAGAAACAACATTGAGCATTAATAATATTCATCGAAATCAGGTTTTGCTGGAATCAACAGTATGAAGAACAATTTTCCAGGTTATTTCAGATTGTTCTACTAATGTGCGGTAAGTTCATGATTCCGTTTATTATATTTACTATGTTTATTATATTTACTACTTTCGGTTTCACTCTTGACACTGGAAACAGTATGACCGAGGTGAGACAACATGATCCTGGAAAATCAGCCCTGAAGAGTTTTCCTTCAAATTAAACTCTGAACAAGCTAAACTAGGTTTTAATGGTTACTGGGGAGCTTCGGGCAGGGGAGTTTTATATATTTGTGATAGCTCTGCAGGACCGACATTCGCCACCCCTTTTTAACTTGTCCTTCACTATCTGTAGTGTCTCCTGCGCTTTTATACACGTTGCTCTATTGTTGAATGGAAGCTGTTTACGAATTAAATAAACAAACCGCGACACGACCGAATAGGGCACATTCACGATTAAAGGGACAGGGGCACGAGTTTGATATTCACCAAAGAGAACCCAAGAAGCGACACTGATCATGTTTAGGTAACAGCCACTGCTCCGGCAGCGCGGCCGCCATTATGGGGTGAAAATAATAACTTCACATCTTATGCACCCAAAATCGGCGAATTTCACTGCCAAATCAGAAGCGCAGTAGAACAGTTTTTTAAATAAAGCCATCAGTAAATTGTATGATCCTACAGTAAATGTTGTATTGTCTTATGTTTTATTTTACCAGTTGTGGAATCCAACCATTCATCCATCTGAATAGTTAGCCTGCTTTATTGAGTATTTCCATTTTATGCAAATGTACACGTTTATTAATAGTAAATTAATAAATGTAAGATCATCATGTTTACAGTGAGCAATATATTTCAGTCCTAGTGGAGTAATAGTAATAATATCGAGGTCTGAATTGAAATAGGCTATTTTGTACGTTTTAATGGATCACACTACAAACATAATGATCTTATAACACATGATGCATTGCTGTGTCCGATTATCCCATAATTCACACTTTTGGACACTTTTGCTTTAACAGGCATTAGACAACACTGCAAAATCAAGCTGTTATATTCATATATTTATTGTCCAACTTTCCCAATTTTTCTGATGCATGTCATTAATTTAATTTTATATGTTGGTATTAATTCAGTGTTTATAAGCCTTTTTAAAGAAATTTAACCCAAACTGACTGGGTTTCTAGAGAGCAAAGGTTTTGTGAAAAAGTGGAAGACTTAAACACAAAGTGTGTAAAATAAACTGTAAAAAGGATTTGATGATCTCCAGTGATAGTATTTTATTCTGTGTTTTCATCATTCAGATTGGATTTCAGCTTTAATATGCTGCTGATATTGCCATAGAAACTAGTGGACTGCCGACTCGCTTTCACCCCAAAATGGCGGGAAACGCAGGGCTGCTGCTGGGCGCCGGTGTTTCAATGGAACGTTATACTGAGCGTTGCTTCTTAGTGTATAATCTTTGTATTCGCTTTGCATGTTCACCTGGGCTGCTTTAGGGACGGTCTGCGAATTCCCCTCACTTTGAAACTAAGTCAAATATTTATTTCAGATAATGTTTACAGGGCCATAGTAAATGCCCAGTGTGGGCAAACTGATTTATTATATTTTGCCTGTATCTTGCTTTAGACCACCTCCCCTAACATGCGTACAGTAACACAAATATTTTCATGAAAAAGTTAAATTCAACTAAATGTTTTTTTTTTTTTTTTTCTCCATGTTCAAAGGCTGTACGTTCCTAGTGACCAGACTGACATAGTGCAGGTGAAATTTTGTCAATACCTCCATTACCGTATAGGGGGTGTGACGAGACACATCTCACGTGACAAGACTAGATACAAGATTGAGTTCACGAGAATGAGACAAGATTTTTACACACTATTTTTAAGAAATCCATGATTAGAAAAATAATCTGCTGGTGTATTTGAAATGTTTTAACTAATCATCTTGTAATAAATGTCATTTCAGTTCTACTTTCTTAGTGTGAATTATCATATGCAGTAAAATACAACAATAACTATATACAATAATACAATAATAAAGTACTGTAAAAGGTTTTGCCATAACTCAACTGACTGACTTCTCTACTGTATGATTTCAGTCTCTTCAGACCTTACTGTACATGATTTATGAGCTTCTACAACTTTTAACCTCCTAACCTCCACAAACTGATCATAGAAATAAAAACAGTATAAATAAAAATGGTAACACTTTACATTAAGGTCTCATTTATTAACATTAATGTATTAACAAACATCAACAATGAGCAATATCTTTGCTACAGTATTTATTAATCTTTGTTTATGTTAGTTAATAAAAATAGTCATTCATGGTTAGTTCATGATAGTGCATTAACAAATACAACTTTTGATTTTAACAATGTATTAGTAAATGTCAAAATTAACATGAACTAAAATGGTGTAGAGGTATTGTTCTTCCTTAGTTCATGTAAAGTTAACTAACGTTAACTAATGAAACCTTATTGTAAGGTGTTACCATGAAAAATAAATAACAGTTTTCTTTTAGTCTTAAGTGCAAACAGTAAGTGCAACCATAACCAAAGCACTCTCTCAATATTCAAAGTGCAAATAGAGACCAAATTTTTCTTTAAGCATGATACAGAGCTGAGAGATGCTTACAACTACACAGCCCAGCCTAAGATGGCTTTCATATTGAGAGATATTTGCATTCATCAGGGAGCCGCTTTCAAAATGCGGGGTATTGAAATCGCACTTGAACAAGCGCTCGCGTTTACTTTCACTTTTGCGATCGCGCATACCGCAGCGACTGTTATCCAACTGAATTAAATGTTTTTTATTTCTATAAAAAGCAAAACAACAGTGGATGTAATGTAAACGTAGCGATGGCATATTCTTTCCTAATTTCACCCTAACATTATCGCAATTTTTAAATGTTTTATTTTTTATTTGTATTCATAACCATACAAATATACAAACACCTTCAGGAGAACATTAGAAATAAGAAATAAAAGACATTTGTATGTAGAGTCAAATATCTAAAGGAAGTGTTAAGAATCAAGACCTGTTTTTCCATATAAAGTCAAGGAAAATTTTATTGACACCTTTAGCAGTAAAATCAGTCACATATAGTTCATATACAGAGAGTGAAGGATACACGAAGCGAGAAAGACCTTCTGCTTTAGAGAGAAGAGCCCTACTATAGAGAGATAGATTTCTTTGTAACCAAAGATTAAAAATATTTGGGGTTTTCTTAATCTGACTAGAAAAATTAAGTTGCTGTCTGGCTACTAAATTTTTAGTTACATAAATGACTTTGACTGGAATACCATCAACTAACGTGTCGTCGCAATTATGCAGAGACATTATCTCACGTTTGGACATATTTAACTTTAACCCAGCATACGATCTTAATGGCACTAGAAATTTGACTTTTATCTTTTGAAAAAAGAGTGGTGTCATCAGCCAGCTGTGAAATTTTGATTTCCCTATCGAAGATGGAGATGCCTTTTAAGTTCTGATTGTGCCTAATACTCAATGACAATAGCTCAGTAACAAAAATAAATAGAAAGGGTGAAATTGGGCAACCCTGTCTGACACCACGCATTATAGCAAATCTTTGGGAGGTGTGCATATTGACCATGACGGAACTACTAATTCCTTTTATAAAACATTTCAATTATGTTAACAAAAGAATCCTCAAAACCAAACAGTTTGAGAGATTGCAGGAGAAATCCATGTTCAATGGTGTCGAAGGCCCTATAAAAATCTAAGAAAAGAATAATGGCTTTAGAATGCACAAAATCAGCATAATCCAGTAAATCTAAAACAAGTCTTATATTATTGCTAATATGACTACCTTTGACAAAACCTGACTGCGTTTCTGCAATAATTTGATTTAAGCTTAAGTTTCAATCTATTAGCATAAACCAAGGCCAAGATCTTATAATCAACTGTTAAGAGTGTAATTGGTCGCCAATTATCAATTAAGAGAGAATCTTTTTCAGGTTTTGGAATAAGAGAAATTATACCCTGTTTCACTGATGTAGTCATTTCCTTCTGTGCAACACATTCTTCGTACATGCAAAGCAGAGGGGATTTTATTAAGTCCCAAAAATGGACGTAAAATTCGACAGAGAATCCGTCAAAACCGGGGATTTCCCTTTCTTCATAGAGAAGAGAGCAGATCTAATTTCCCCAATTCTTAAAGTAGATTCACAAAGGTCTTTAAAGTCATTATCAATGGTAGGAATATAGTTTTTAATTGTTTCGACAAAAGTCTCACAATTATCCATATTAAATTCAGAAGTGTAAAGTTTGTCATGAAAGCTTGTGATAAAATTAGAAATTAGGTTAGGATCAGTGCACTTGACACCATTAATATTTAAAGGTCCCGTTCTTCGTGATCCCATGTTTCAAACTTTAGTTAGTGTGTAATGTTGTTGTTAGAGTATAAATAAAATCTGTAAAATTTTAAAGCTCAAAGTTCAATGCCAAGCGAGATATTTTATTTAACAGAAGTCGCCTACATCGAACGGCCAGTTTGGACTACATCCCTTTACTTCCTTCTTTAATGACGTCACTAAAACAGTTTTTTGACTAACCTCCTCCCACAGGAATACACAAGAGTTGCGTTTGTAGAGTGTGTTTGTCGCCATGTCGTCGAAACGCTGTTATTTTCATCCCGCAGTCCAAACACCTTTGTTTGGCCTTCCCAGGGACGCTGTACTTATAGATCAATGGTTACAATTTATGTTTAACTCGGTTCCCGAAAATTATAATCCACATGTAAAACTATGTGCATCACATTTTGCTGAGGACAGCTTCCTCAATCTCAATCAATTTAATGCCGGATTCGCACAAAGATTATTTTTGAAAGATGGAGTAGAAGCTGCTGTCGAATCACAACACAGGAACCGCTGGCACAATCAGAACTCGTTACGTATTTCTGAAGGAGGGACTTCATAGAACAAGGAAGTCATCAGCTCGTTTTTATGAAAGTGGAAACAGCGGTATACAGATAAGTAAATTATGTGAAAAATACTGTGTTTTTTTACACGCGAAACATGAACACATGTTATATTGCACACTATAAACACAATCAAAGCTTCAAAATACTACGAAAAAATGGGACCTTTAAAACGGTCAATGAATTTCTCCTGCAATTCCTCTTCTCTTATGCAAAAAATTAACTGGAATTAGTCACTCCTTCCTCTAGCCATTTGGATTTTGACCTAATAAAGACCCCTCTAGCCACATCCAAGTAAGCTTGATTAATTTGTAAACTTCTCTCAAAAGCAGATCTTCCTCCTGAGTTAAGGCTTTTTGCATTAAAGCATTTATTTTATTTAGGAGTTCATGCATTTTTTTTTTTTTTTTTAGAGGCTTTTAAATCTTTACTTCTTCTAATGGCGATCTTCCTAGCCTTATATTTAAAGAATTCCCATTTCGCTCTATAACCATCACTAAAATTTGTAGAAAATATATATCCGAAAACAAGTTCTTAATACCATCATTGAAGGAAGCAGCTTTTAGGAGAGAAATATTACATTTCCAATAACCACGTAACTTTGGAGTTTTATCAGTGTTGCAACACAATTTTAAATTTATTTGTTTATGATCTGAGATGGGTGCAAAAGAATGAGAAACATCTATAACAAATTGAAGAGCTGAGGAAGAGATCAAGAAGAGGTCAATTCTCGATTGGGAAGACATATTACTATTAGACCAAGTAAATTCCTGCAGCTCAGGGTGAAAGAAACGCCATGTATCTGTAAGAGAAAATTCTGTGCATAATGATAAAATGTTAATATTTAAATGCAGGCTATCGTTGCTTCTGGGAGAAAATCTGTCAAAGGTATCATCCACACATTCATTAAAATCCCCACCCAAAATCACAAAAGAGTCTGGGTACTGGGTACTTTGAATTTAGAGAGACTTGTTGGCAGATCAGGAATTAAACCCGTAAATATTACAAATAGTAAAGATTGAGTTATCCTGCTGAAGCGATAAAATAATCCATCTGCCTTCATCGGAAGACATCACTCCTAGTGTGTGCTCTTTAAACTTGTGCAACAAAATCGAAACTCCAGCAGAATGACTAGAGCCATGGCTACAGCAAATTGTATTTCCCCATTGATTTTTCCAAAATTTTACATCCATTTCACACGAGTGTGTTTCCTGAAGAAGAATTATATCTGACTCACTGCTTTTACAGAATAAAAAAAAACAGCTTTCCTCTTTACTGCATCACGTAAACCCCTTACATTTAAGGATATAACAGAAAAAGAATTAAACATAAAATCCATTAAACACAGAAAACAATTCTAGTACCTCTTATATCTGAACAAACACTAACAAATTCTATTTTTGAAATAGGAACAACATATAACCAAAGATAATTCACAAACAATAAATTTGAGAAAATTCACTTCACCACCTTGCTTGAATCAAACCAATTATGCTCCTCAATATTTTCCGAAATCAGTTCCACGAAGGAAACGGTATTATCGTTTCCATCGGCATTTTGAACAGGCTCCATAGTTGACATAGGGGCATGTGCTGTCACGTTGGAAGTTTGCCTATTTTTCTACTCATTTTCTAAACTGGCACAAGGAGGATAATGTGATGAGCGCAATCACTTACCCGTTCATAAATAGCAATGTCTATATTATAATGGCTATATAATCGTCCTATTTCAAAATTTCCTGACGAGACGTCAAGAACACGTCTACCTATCACAGTGCCATCTTGGCCCCCCACTATCACAAGACTGCTTTTCGCCTCAACGAGAAATCTCGTCACAATTTAATCTCACGATGAAATCTCGTCACACCCCTACCGTATATACAGTGCACAAATATTTTTAGAAAAAAATACTGTAATTCGCCAAAAGAGTTTTTTCACGTTCCAAAGAAGATACAAGACTGACTCTGTTGAAGACTGATTCTGGCTGAATCGAAGCTGTTTAAGAATAAATGAATTACAAACAAATAGATAGAGCAGTGCATTCTGAAGCACAGCTAGTTCAGATAAAGGTGAGATGATGGACAGGAAGGGAAATGAACACTGCTGCCACTGGCCAATTGATACTTAATTGACAATATCAAATAGAGGTCATTCCGTGTCAAATCAACCAGAGGTCCCCAGCTCAAATTTTGTTAATACTTTTTCTGTTGAAAGACAAACATAAATAGTGATGAAATCTAAAATATTAAATATGACAGGTGTATATTTACTGAGTAATCCATTATTTTGTAGAGGGGGTCAAAATGACCATTTTCACCTGAGATTTGGAGCCAATTTACAGGGGAGAAAAAAATGACTTTGTACAGATGGCAGAATCTTTATTTTATTTTTACACAGAGATTGATAGGTCTATTAGTAAAATCTGTTGACTTTCACAATCTTTGTTTCATTATATGCCAGCAGTGACAGTTCAAACCTGGGAAAAAGCACTTCTTGTGTTTTGTGCCTCAAGTTTGCATGCCTGCAACTCTAAAATTATTCAAGATATCTTAATATCCTTGTAGATTCTTATTCTTAATAAACTTTCCCTTTTGAAATCTTCATTTTCAAGGCCCTATAGTTGAGTCTGTTTAGAAAGTTACCTACATTTGGTTTGTGACCATTGAAAATGGGTAAAATTCAACAAGTTTATTAAGTTTGAGAATCTAGAAAGATATTGAGATCTTGAATACTTTTTGTGTTACCGGCATAAAATATCTTTACTACTTGAGTTACAGGCATGCAAACTTAAGACACAAAACACAAGAAGTGCTTTTTCCCAGGTTTGAACTGTCACTGTTGGTGTTTAATGAAACAAAGATTGCTAAGGTCAACAGATTTTACTAATAGACCTACCAATCTCTGTGTAAAACTAAAATAATGATGCTGCCAGCTTTCTAAAATCATTTTTACATCCCTCTAATTTGGCTCCAAATCTCAGATGAAAATGGTCATTTTGATTACTCAATAAATATACATCTCTGACATTTAATATTTTGGCTTTCATCACTATTTGTGTTTGTCTTTCAACAGAAAAAAAATTTATGAACAAAATCAAAAATTTGATTCAGGGACCTCTAGTTGATTTGACACGGAATGACCCATAGAAGAGTGTCAAAAGTACTGACTTTGGTACCAATCGGTACTGAAATTTTGAGCGGATTCATAAAAACCTCTGATTGTGTTGATGCGCTCATCTGATATGTCTGTGTTAGGGTCAGAGGTGTTTATGAATCCGCTCAACATCACTTAAGGGTCACATTTTTAAAATTTCAGTACTGATGTGGTACCGAAGCCGGTACTTTTGACAACTCTGTCACATAGTATACAAACACACAGTATACGAATATTCTTTTTTTTTTTTATTTACAGTAAATCATGTTTTCATGTTCTAAATGTTGTAGTATGTTTATAGTTAGAAGTATGATTTAGTACAGGTGAAATAGAAAAAAAAATGCTGCAATTCCTCTAAAAGTTTTTTTTTAACATGTATTGGTGAATTGCAGTAACTTTTTTTAATGGAAATATTTGTGTACAGTACATACAGTAAGCGAGATACTGGCAAAAATTACAGTAAGTCAGTCTGACAAATATTAATGTACTACAAGCTTTGGATTTTTAAATGTTAAAAGTCAGCTTAATTTACCCAGATCAGGTGTTTTTAAGCAGTTGGGAAATTGGCAGATGTTCCCTTAGGCATCATGCACCTTGCCTGGAAAATCCAGCCTCACCACTGTACCAGCAGATGAGTCTGGTCGGCCATTGAATCAATTCGATTTCTAGGGCGGAGCAAATCCGAGCAAACAGGAAGCGGAGTAAACCAATCAGAGAAGGGTGGATATGACATTAGCAAAGCGACAAGAGAGTCAACAGCAAAAAGTAAATAATTAATGTGTTTTTGGTCATTTAAAACTGAATTCACGGCTGAATAGAACAAACTCTCGGGTCTCCCGCGCGCAATCTTTGTTTATATTGAAGGGACTGAAATAAACGAATCTGATTGCACGGTAGGGTTTGGAGTTGACTTGAATCGCGATGGAGGGCGGACTGACCAGACTGATATATCTTGTAGAAGATATATCATTCTGGACTTGCCAGGCAATCATGCACTGTGCTAGTGCGTCAAAGCATTCTCAGATAGCTTAACTAAAACCAAACTGTTTAAAAAATGAACAGTTGAACATACATCAACGTGATAATAGCTACCTAAAATGACAGAAATCAATTTGAAATTGAAGTGTAATTTGATTGTTTCATTTAGCTCATGTCACATTTGTTTACATGGAAATGTTGGGGTTTATGACCTATACTTCAGCCACCCACCAGGGCGCGATCGAAATGATTTGGCTTCACTTGTTTTCAGGACATGTGTGCCACACCTGTTGCTGACCCACAGCATTTAATATTTGTTCATAGCATATTAGTCAATGCACTTAAGAAATGTGGATATTCAAAGTGATATTCTGGTACTCTTGAGATATTTTTATCCATTCATTTCATGTGTATGTATGACAGACCAGTTCTGTAATTTTGTCACCTGGGGTACTATCTTATTGGTGTTGTATTATGTAACTTTGAAAGTGTATTACCTCACAGTCTTAACGTTTGTTGGGGAATTATAGTTTTATTGTTCTTGAGGATTCTATTAAATAGAGCATTCAGACAGAGGGTGAAAACTGGTGCTGCAACAATGTAAATAATAATAAATATATTTTTCTTGAACATGAAGTTATGCAAACCAGTTAGCTGACCCAATAAACAAAATTATGAACTAATAAATAAGCATAATAGTGGCCTTGTAGTAAGTTAAATATTATTTATAAGTCAAGATTGATTTCTGTTGAACTCTGTTCAGTAACATGAGCAGCAGTGTTACATGAGTTTAATCTCTGAGAAACTGTTTGTGTTTGTTCTGCAGGAGTGTTTGGTGCTGGAACAGATGAAGTGAAGACTGTGATGGAGGGAGATTCAGTCACTCTAAACCCTGATCTTACTCAAATACAGGGAATTATTCAGATGATGTGGAGGTTTAAGGATTCACGTTCAGTCATTGCTCAAATCGAGGGAAATGATATTTCATATCCCATTGTTCCTGAGATGTTCGAAGACAGACTGCAGCTGGATCAGACTGGATCTCTGACAATCACAAACATGAGAACTAAACACTCTGGACTTTATAGACTAGAGATCAACCACAACCATGGGACCTCACGTTTGAATTTCAGTGTTAATGTCTATGGTGAGGACACTATTTTTGAATAATTAGATGTTTTGAAGATGTTAGATGTTTATTGTTGTTTTATAAATTAAAATCAATTAAGCTGATATTTAAACTGCAGCTGGAAAATCTTACAAAACAATCTTACAGAATAGCTTTCGCCTATAGAAGGAGCAGACTCAATCAACACAAATAAAGATACACTTAAAGAAATATGTTTAAGGAAAATTATATTCAGCACTTAAATTAGATTAAATATCATAAACTAATTAATATATGGTTCATATATGCCTTATGGAGTAACCACAAGATACTTGACTGTTAAAGTTAATATTCTAGTGCCAGTAACTGTGTTTAATGTTTAATATCTGTAAATCTGTCTCATGCAGAGTCTCCAGCTGTTATTGATGCTTTTAAAGGTGAAATGAAGAGTGTATCAGAGACGGAGGGGAATCCTGTCTCTCTTCAGACTGATACTAAAACACACAGAAAAGAGCTGATAGTGTGGAGGTTTGGAGATGAAGGAAAACTCATAGCTAAACATGATCTAGAGGCCAAGAGTCTAAGATTATATGATGATCCTGATGAGAGATTCAGAGACAGACTGAAGCTGGATAATCAGACCGGATCTCTGATCATCACAAATGTCAGAATCACAGACTCTGGAGTTTATAAAGTGAAGATCAGCAGCAACAATCAGACTTTAAACAAGAGATTCGTTGTTACTCTCAGCGGTGAGTAACTCAAGACTATAAAAGCAATGATTGTTTATCAGCTGTCTGTAAATAATTCATAACGTCTCACCCTGAACTTTTATTATCTAAAACAGCCTGTCTGACACCTGTAAATACAGTAGATCTGATAAATAATGACTTTCTTTATCACTCAGGTTATATGGTGTTGTTGTTTATATTGTTTGTTATAGATCAGACTCGTTCACACTAATGCCTCTTTATCATTACAATATCAGATCTTCACTCAGGTTATATAGTGTTGTTGTTTATATTGTTTGTTATAGATCAGACTCATTCACACTAATAACTCTTTATCATTACAGTATCAGATCTTCACTCAGGTTATATAGTGTTGTTGTTTATATTGTTTGTTATAGATCAGACTCATTCACACTAATAACTCTTTATCATTACAGTATCAGATCTTCACTCAGGTTATATAGTGCTGATGTTTATAGTGTTTGTTATAGATCAGACTCATTCACACTAATGACTCTATCATTACAGTATCAGATCTTCAGTCAGGTTATATAGTGCTGATGTTCATAGTGTTTGTTATAGATCAGACTCATTCACACTAATGACTTTATCATTACAGTATCAGATCTTCAGTCAGGTTATATAGTGCTGATGTTTATAGTGTTTGTTATAGATCAGACTCATTCACACTAATGACTCTTTATCATTACAGTATCAGATCTTCACTCAGGTTATATAGTGCTGATGTTTATAGTGTTTGTTATAGATCAGACTCATTCACACTAATGACTCTATCATTACAGTATCAGATCTTCAGTCAGGTTATATAGTGCTGATGTTCATAGTGTTTGTTATAGATCAGACTCATTCACACTAATGACTCTTTATCATTACAGTATCAGATCTTCAGTCAGGTTATATAGTGCTGATGTTTATAGTGTTTGTTATAGATCAGACTCATTCACACTAATCACTCTTTAGCATTACAGTATCAGATCTTCACTCAGGTTATATAGTGTTGATGTTTATAGTGTTTGTTATAGATCAGACTCATTCACACTAATGACTATCATTACAGTATCAGATCTTCACTCAGGTTATATAGTGTTGATGTTTATAGTGTTTGTTATAGATCAGACTCATTCACACTAATGACTCTTTATCATTACAGTATCAGATCTTCAGTCAGGTTATACAGTGTTGATGTTTATAGTGTTTGTTATAGATCAGACTCATTCACACTAATGACTCTTTATCATTACAGTATCAGATCTTAACTCAGGTTATATAGTGCTGATGTTTATAGTGTTTGTTATAGATCAGACTCATTCACACTAATGACTCTATATCATTACAGTATCAGATCTTAACTCAGGTTATATAGTGCTGATGTTTATAGTGTTTGTTATAGATCAGACTCATTCACACTAATGACTGTCATTACAGTATCAGATCTTCACTCAGTTTATATAGTGCTGATGTTTATAGTGTTTGTTATAGATCAGACTCATTTACACTAATGACTCTTTATCATTACAGTATCAGATCTTCACTCAGGTTATATAGTGTTGATGTTTATAGTGTTTGTTATAGATCAGACTCATTCACACTAATGACTCTATCATTACAGTATCAGATCTTCACTCAGGTTATATAGTGCTGATGTTTATAGTGTTTGTTATAGATCAGACTCATTCACACTAATGACTCTTTATCATTACAGTATCAGATCTTCACTCAGGTTATATAGTGTTGATGTTTATAGTGTTTGTTATAGATCAGACTCATTCACACTAATGACTTTATCATTACAGTATCAGATCTTTACTCAGGTTATATAGTGTTGATGTTTATAGTGTTTGTTATAGATCAGACTCATTCACACTAATGACTATCATTACAGTATCAGATCTTCACTCGGGTTATATAGTACTGATGTTTATAGTGTTTGTTATAGATCAGACTTAATCACACTATTGACTCTATATCTTTACAGTATCAGATCTTCACTCAGGTTATATAGTGTTGATGTTTATAGGGTTTTGTTATAGATCAGACTCATTCACACTAATGACTCTTTATCATTACAGTATCAGATCTTCACTCAGGTTATACAGTGTTGATGTTTACAGTGTTTGTTATAGATCAGACTCATTCACACTAATGACTCTATCATTACAGTATCAGATCTTCACTCTGGTTGTATAGTACTGATGTTTATAGTGTTTGTTATAGATCAGACTTAATCACACTATTGACTCTATATCATTACAGTATCAGATCTTCACTCAGGTTATACAGTGTTGATGTTTACAGTGTTTGTTATAGATCAGACTTAATCACACTATTGACTCTATATCATTACAGTATCAGATCTTCACTCAGGTTATATAGTGTTGATGTTTATAGTGTTTGTTATAGATCAGACTCATTCACACTAATGACTATCATTACAGTATCAGATCTTCACTCAGGTTATATAGTGTTGATGTTTATAGTGTTTGTCATAGTTCAGACTCATTCACACTAATGACTCTTTATCATTGCAGTATCAGATCTTCACTCAGGTTATATAGTGCTGATGTTTATAGTGTTTGTTATAGATCAGACTCATTCACACTAATGACTGTCTTTATCATTACAGTATCAGTTCTTCACTCAGGTTATACAGTGCTGATGTTTATAGTGTTTGTTATAGATCAGACTCATTCACACTAATGACTGTCTTTATCATTACAGTATCAGTTCTTCACTCAGGTTATACAGTGTTGATGTTTATAGTGTTTGTTATAGATCAGACTCATTCACACTAATGGCTCTATCATTACAGTATCAGATCTTCACTCAGGTTATATAGTGTTGATGTTTATAGTGTTTGTTATAGATCAGACTCATTCACACTAATGACTCTATCATTACAGTATCAGATCTTCACTCAGGTTATATAGTGTTGATGTTTATAGTGTTTGTTATAGATCAGACTCATTCACACTAATGACTATCATTACAGTATCAGATCTTCACTCAGGTTATATAGTGTTGATGTTTATAGTGTTTGTTATAGATCAGACTCATTCACACTAATGACTCTTTATCATTACAGTATCAGATCTTCACTCAGGTTATATAGTGTTGATGTTTATAGTGTTTGTTATAGTTCAGACTCATTCACACTAATGACTCTTTAACATTACAGTATCAGATCTTCAGTCAGGTTATATAGTGTTGATGTTTATAGTGTTTGTTATAGATCAGACTCATTCACACTAATGACTCTTTATCATTACAGTATCAGATCTTCACTCAGGTTATATAGTGTTGATGTTTATAGTGTTTGTTATAGTTCAGACTCATTCACACTAATGACTCTTTATCATTACAGTATCAGATCTTCAGTCAGGTTATATAGTGTTGATGTTTATAGTGTTTGTTATAGATCAGACTCATTCACACTAATGACTCTTTATCATTACAGTATCAGATCTTCAATCAGGTTATATAGTGTTGATGTTTATAGTGTTTGTTATAGATCAGACTCATTCAAACTAATGACTCTTTATCATTACAGTATCAGATCTTCACTCAGGTTATATAGTGCTGATGTTTATAGTGTTTGTTATAGATCAGACTCATTCACACTAATGACTGTCTTTATCATTACAGTATCAGTTCTTCACTCAGGTTATACAGTGCTGATGTTTATAGTGTTTGTTATAGATTAGACTCATTCACACTAATGACTCTTTATCATTACAGTATCAGATCTTCACTCAGGTTATATAGTGTTGATGTTTATAGTGTTTGTTATAGATCAGACTCATTCACACTAATGACTCTATCATTACAGTATCAGATCTTCACTCAGGTTATATAGTGTTGATGTTTATAGTGTTTGTTATAGATCAGACTCATGCACACTAATGACTCTATCATTACAGTATCAGATCTTCACTCAGGTTATATAGTGTTGATGTTTATAGTGTTTGTTATAGATCAGACTCATTCACACTAATGACTATCATTACAGTATCAGATCTTCACTCAGGTTATATAGTGTTGATGTTTATAGTGTTTGTTATAGATCATACTCATTCACACTAATGACAGTCTTTATCATTACAGTATCAGATCTTCAGTCAGGTTATATAGTGTTGATGTTTATAGTGTTTGTTATAGATCAGACTCATTCACACTAATGACTCTTTATCATTACAGTATCAGATCTTCACTCAGGTTATATAGTGTTGATGTTTATAGTGTTTGTTATCGTTCAGACTCATTCACACTAATGACTCTTTATCATTACAGTATCAGATCTTCAGTCAGGTTATATAGTGTTGATGTTTATAGTGTTTGTTATAGATCAGACTCATTCACACTAATGACTCTTTATCATTACAGTATCAGATCTTCACTCAGGTTATATAGTGTTGATGTTTATAGTGTTTGTTATAGATCAGACTCATTCACACTAATGACTCTTTATCATTACAGTATCAGATCTTCACTCAGGTTATATAGTGTTGATGTTTATAGTGTTTGTTATAGATCAGACTCATTCACACTAATGACTCTTTATCATTACAGTATCAGATCTTCAATCAGGTTATATAGTGTTGATGTTTATAGTGATTGTTATAGATCAGACTCATTCACACTAATGACTCTTTATCATTACAGTATCAGATCTTCACTCAGGTTATATAGTGCTGATGTTTATAGTGTTTGTTATAGATCAGACTCATTCACACTAATGAGTCAAGTCAAGTCAAATTTATTTATATAGCGCTTTTACAATTGGTAATTGTTTCAAAGCAGCTTTACATATTAGAAGCACAGAAAAAAGGGAAGTGGTTAAAAATAAACTGTACAAACAAGCGTGGTAATATGTGACATATACAAGATGGTGCTACATTAAGCCAATGTCGGCTGACTTCCAGGGGTGGAAAAAAAACCCCTAGGAGAAAAACCCAGCGTGCTAGCACTGGGAAAAAAGTCCTAGGAGGGAAAAAACCCCTTGGAAGATATATATAATATATGTAAATGGATATGGAGATCAAAATCTGAATTATACATTTTTATTATAGAGATTAAAAATAGATTATATATAAATATATGTAAGCGGATACGGGGATTAAAAATCTGAATTATAGATGCAGCCAGAATTGGATCTTTAGGCCCATTGTCTCCTGGGCTACGTTGTAGTCAGGTCCAGACGCAGGTTCTCCATCTGATCTGGATACGGCCTGGATCCAGCACCCGGCAAACCTCAGGATAAGCAGAGAGACAGATATTAGCGTAGATGCCATTCTTATTCTGATGTACAGGTATATCTAGTGTTATAGGAAATGTTCTCGGTTCCGGCCGACCTAATTATTGAAGCGTAACAATCCTTTAACGGATTTGAAAAATGTTAATGTATTGATAATGTGTTATGTGTATGCAAGAGCAAAGAGATGTGTTTTTAGTCTAGATTTAAACTGACAGAGTGTGTCTGCTTCCCGAACAATGCTAGGAAGATTGTTCCAGAGTTTAGGTGCTAAATAGGAAAAGGATCTGCCGCCTTCAGTTGATTTTGATATTCTGGGTATTATCAACTGGCCTGAATTCTGAGATCGCAATAAACATGAAGGACTATAATGCATTAAGAGCTCGCTTAGGTACTGGGGAGCTAAACCATTTAGAGCTTTATAAGTAAGTAGCAAGATTTTAAAATCTATACGATGTTTAATAGGGAGCCAATGTAATGTTGACAGAACTGGGCTAATATGGTCATACTTTCTGGTTCTAGTAAGAACTCTAGCTGCCGCATTTTGAACCAACTGTAGTTTGTTTAAAAGCCGAGCAGAACAACCACCCAGTCGAGCGTTACAATTATCTAGTCTTGAGGTCATGAATGCATGAACCAACTGTTCCGCATTTGTCATTGAGAGCATATGTTGTAATTTAGATATATACGACATATAATATACGACATATAATGACTCTTTATCATTACAGTATCAGATCTTCACTCAGGTTATATAGTGTTGATGTTTATAGTGTTTGTTATAGATCAGACTCATTCACACTAATGACTCTTTATCATTACAGTATCAGATCTTCACTCAGGTTATATAGTGTTGATGTTTATAGTGTTTGTTATAGATCAGACTCATTCACACTAATGACTCTTTATCATTACAGTATCAGATCTTCACTCAGGTTATATAGTGTTGATGTTTATAGTGTTTGTTATAGTTCAGACTCATTCACACTAATGACTCTTTATCATTACAGTATCAGATCTTCACTCAGGTTATATAGTGCTGATGTTTATAGTGTTTGTTATAGATCAGACTCATTCACACTAATGACTATCATTACAGTATCAGATCTTCACTCAGGTTATATAGTGTTGATGTTTATAGTGTTTGTTATAGATCAGACTCATTCACACTGTCTGTCTCTCTTTAGCTGTTCCAGTCCCAGCTCTGTTTCCAGCTGCTCTAGCAGGGATTGTTGTTGCCATTTTTTTGCTGGCATTTTCAGCTGCTGGTGTTTTTTATTATCGTTACAAAGTATCTGATCTACAAAAGCAAACGAGTAAGTATTACAGCTGATACAACAAGAGGAAAAACATTGAGCTTTATTGTAGTTCAGTACAGTTTAAATGTATAATACAATTTTTCACAATCAATATTTCTACCTTTTTACCAGTTCTAATTGTGGTTGATTTAGTGCAGTAATCATTGATTTGTGTGATTGTTCAGAGTTGAGCTGAATTACATTAATACTAATTACTGAATCTCTGTATGTTTAAATTGTTGATTTAAGATCTTTTGATCATGTATTTCATGTAGTTTTGTTCTTTTGCTATTGAAGGTTGACAAATTTAGCAGAAACAGCCCATAAATCATCCTGCTGTCCTTTTTCTGTCATTTTAAGTTTTATTGGGGCTGCCTGAGCTCTTCATTCAACGAAACATTATTGCGTTGATGCAGATATTTATTTAAAAGTCCAAATGATGAAGTGATTATTAGAAACACATGAAGAGTCACACAGTATCCTCTCAGTCCTTCAGTTCACTCTCTTACAATCTCCTCTCTTCTCTGTTTCTGTGTGCTGCTGTGACATGAAGTGGAGACAGTCATAGAGGGAGAATCTGTCACTCTAACCCCTGGCATTGAAATAAACAAAGATGATGAGATACAGTGGCTGTTTGGAGATGAAAAGAAGACTGTCATAGCTGAAATCCAAAGAGGGACTGGAAAGGTCACTGTTCCTGATGGGAAATTCAGAGGCAGACTGGAGATGGATGAGAAGACTGGATCTCTGATCATCACAAACACCAGTACTGAAGACACAGGAGTCTATAAACTGAAGATCAGAGGCGGCAGATTTGTACAGAACATGTGCAGAAGACTTGTGCAGAACTTGAACAAAAAATTCATCGTTTATGTCAAGGGTGAGTCGGCCAATATAATAAAGATTACATTCTTCCAGATACATTCAGATTTTTTCTGTAGGTAATTTATTGATATGTTGTATGTCATGTCCTTTAAAACAGCATCAGTTTTTGTAGGTACACTTGCACAGTCAGGTATTTGGTAGATATTTGATCAGCATATTTTATACATTATTTGAATAACAGTTGTTTTCCATGCAGCTATGAGGAACAATGTGAAGTTTATTTAGTCACACTCTTCATTTAGCAATGCTAAACAGCAGTAAATTAATTTTGAAGCTTGGTTTGTTTTGGATATGTACCGTAACTATCAGTATTGGCTCCTGACCATAAATTTATCTGGGCTAGATTCTGTGTTATAGCGCTAGATAAAGCTTTTACATTGTAATTGCTGAACACATGCAGACAATCTTTTGCAGTGTTGTGTCCTTAAATAATTCAGCCTGAGGGTGGGGTTCTAATGTCTATAAATGCACACTCATACAATCTGCAAGTTTCTATCCAAAGAATTAACTTATGTGAAAAATTGCAATATTGCATAAAACATTTGGGAATAAAGCACTGCTTCCATCCAACGAGTTAAAGAGAGCACAATTGTCACTTCCTGATTAACTGCCACTAAATATCACTACGTATGAGAATCACTGAATTTAATAATAAATGTTTAATAAATTATATATAGTCTGTTTAACGCAAAATACTATTATTCTCATTTGCTTCACTAGCCTATATGTATGGCCACAAGAGAATAATGGAATAAATTAAGACCGTTATCAGCTTATTATTATGAAATGTCACTTTTTACTTTGACTTTTTGTAGTGAACAGTGACAGGTTGAGACTTTTTCACTGGCATAACTCTTGCACAATGTTTGCACGTTGCTTCTTGTGTGATATCCATTGGCTCCCCTTCTTGGTTTAAAACGGAAAGATTTCCAATATTATGACTTATCTAAAAGATTTGATAGATTAGTTTACTCCTCATTGAAAATGATTTAAAGACATTTGATTATAGGCCTATCATTAAAATTATTAATAGTATAATGTGCCTGAACACTGCAATAATCAGTCAACGAAAAGCAGCTTTATTTAAAAAAACAACTTGTTTAATACGAAATACTTCTCTTCTTTTTTTCCCCCACTACATACAGTATATGGGCCACAAGGGAAATATAAAGAAAATAAAGGCATGGCCTACTGTTATCAGCATGTTGAAGTAGGATTTATCTCTCCTTGTGTCTGAGAGAATATGCATCGAAAGCTCTCCGCTTTTACTTTTATTTTCTGTACAGAATAATTGACTAGGGATCGGCATGATTCTCGCACAAAGTTTGCACATTGCATATGTGATATCCACTGACTCGCCCTCATAGTTTAAAATGAAAAAAAATTCCAATATTGCAACGTGAAACTTTTCTTTATCACCAATTGCCAAATGATGGACAACAGTTCACATTTCCTGTGATAATAATGTTAATTAAATATTAAATAGCCTAAATGAGAAAATGGAAAGTGAAACAAGTAAATTAATAGTGCAGCTTTTTGCCCTGATGCAGGCGACCCAAGATGACAACACAGTCAGTTTTCATCAGCGCTAGTTCTGTGGCATCAGTTTGGTGTGTCTCTACCCTCATGCTGCTCAGAGTTGACACAGGTCTGTCCATTGTCACAGCTTGCATCTGAACATGCATTATCTACTGTAGATGCATTGTGTTGTGTTGTGAAATTTAAGTGGACTATAAAAGTCACCGGGCAACCGGGAATTCTCCTAGTTCTCCAAAATGGCCACTCCAGGCCTGCATGGACTTCTATATGAACTAAATCAGTCCAAAATATGTTCTGCAACAAATATTTATTTTCCGAGTTTCTAAACTATTTTAAGTCATAAAGTGAGCCGGAAATATTAAAATTTAGCATATGGCTTCAGCAGGCAGGTATGCTATGTAACGATTGCACTGATTGATGGTGCAGCCCATATTTCTTCCAATGCAAGTCTGTGGTGAAACATGGTTTCGGGTTTTGGTTTTCGGTTGGGGCAGAAATGAGTCTGCTGTTGGAAACTTTTTCCTCGTCGAAGCATAGACCAGGAGACTTTGGGATCTCTTGAAGCAGAAGTTACTCTTTATTGAGAAACACGCTGTGCATCGCTGTGGTCATCCAAAATCTGACTAAGGCAGTGACTTGGTAGTTCATATACATTCAAGGGGGAGGGATACATAGAGTAGAGGTGTGGACAATCTAAACAAAGGATGCAAATGCAGTAAGGAATCAGATCATTTCCCAGCCATGATCTAATCAACATAAATGTGTCATTCAAATGCATAGGTGCTAATCCAATCAGTCTGACAGTATCACCTATACCTTTACATTATCATAGAGACAAAAGCACCGCTGTATCTTGAGCTTGTCATGCCAAATGGTCAGGATGTAGGATCCGCAGATCTTAAACAGATTCTTAAATTTGTAATCCCACAGTTCCCCCTTTGAGAGTTCTAATAACTCTCACATAATACAAATTAAAACCTTCTTAAATCCCTTCTATAACATATGTTTGTTAACATAAGTTCCATCTTCCAGTCATGCAACTTGTAACAGTTACAGGCACATACATCTTATTCTGTGTCTCGTCCAACATTTACATAAGTGTTGTTCTTTAACTTGAGTATACTGTTGACACACATATACAACGCAGGGTGGTAACATGTTGTATTAACTACATGATGACACAGAAAAAACATGTAGCATAAGCGTGGAAGTCCTAAAAGTCCATGGCGCCTGAATAGCTGTGGAGTCTGTTCCCTGTAGAGTCCATTTCCATATTTGTCCCAAGATGATTCTTTGTCGTTGTGCAACTCCGAGTTGCTCTGATGACTCTGTCATCATGAAGGTTGTTCATGGATATCTGAGGTGGTGCTTTACACCAGGTGCTGCTTATGAGACGTCATGGCATATACACATACCTGCACACAAGAAAACAAAGAGACAGCAGACCAGCAGTATTCATGCATAGACTTTAGTATGTTAGACCTCTGATGATTGTATAGTTTTTCTGTCTAACTCTTATCATAATAAACTTCTAGTGATCGTATAGTGGTTTTGTTCTTCTTTTTCTTAACCTAGTCTTCATCAATTTGACACCTATAGACCAGTAAGGTGGGGATAAACTGAGAGAGGGGGAAACCTATGAGGAAGTCTTCACCACAGGGTTGGCCCCCGAGGCCTTATGCACTTCGGTTGTTCCCTGGGCTCCTCACTGGTCTGTGTGTCCTATTCTCTCCCTGTAGTTAATTTCCAAATTTAAGGTGCTACATCTCCATCTTCCATTGAAACATCAGTCATAGTAGACATCATAACCCAAAGAGGATGAATAAGTGAATGGTGTGTGCTGTAGCATAACATTTAAGGCTGTGAGTGTACTTAACCAGTGTCCCCCAAACAGTGGAAGTGACAGTCAACTTTCTTTTGTTCAGAATGAGTCTTTCAGCTTTCTTGTAAATTACTGGGGAAATTAAGCACTCACAGCCCAAATGGTTAGCATGTCAGCAAGCTGTTGCTCCAAGAGTTTGGAGAAGAGGGGAGGGGCAGTTTCAATGTAGCAAGTAGACTGAGTAGGAGCTGAGTAAAGCTGTTCATTTCTTTAAATGTCTTTTTGTTTTTCCTACACTCTTTCATCCAATGTCCAGGTTTACCACAGTAATGACAACTGCCTTCTCTCTTAGGACATTTACGTTTCTGTCGATTCTCTGTGTTGACCTTAAAGGATGCTGCTGCAATCTTTACTCTTGTCTTGACATCTGAGTCTCTTTCCCAAATAGCTAATCTATCCAAGTTGTTTTGCAGGGTTCCATTGGACCATGTGAGGTCTAAGAAAGGCAATGCATTTCTGTATTCTGATGAAAGGCCATCAAACCACATGCGGACCAGTGGTCCATTATCCTCTAACACCTTCTCTGGAGTGTCAGCTATTCCACTGTATGCTGCCGCTGACTGACAAAATCTTTCAGTGTACTCACTTACAGTTTCATCCTCCTCCTGTACACAACTAGTGATCTTTGAACAGTCTACCTTTGGTCCAACAAGGTTCTGTAACACTCTCAGAACTCCTTCTCTCAATTCGCCTTTGCTGGAATGCTGAAACTCAGAATTATTTACAGCACTTTCAAAATCATTGAATTCTGACTCTTTCAGGATTTGTGACATTAGCTGTGTGACGTCAGCTAGGGATATATCATAGAGCTTCATTTTTCTGGACAACTCTGTCCTAAACTCAGAAAAGTTTCTATGCACTGATGGCAAATTCTCAGCAATTCTTTCTATGTCTTCAGGACCTATAGCGGTACTGACTGCTTGTAACTGCAGTATGGGGGTTACAGATGTAACTGTGTCAACCCCTTTTGCCCTACTCTGAGCCTTTTGTCTCGCTCCACACACTTCAACTGCATTTACATCTTTATCCATGAATGCTATTGCCCTCTAGTCTACAGAAAGACTGTATGTCAGGATAGCTTTCATCTGACTGTTGGTCTTTTGAGTCACGTTTGGTTGAGGCTTTGTTAAGGCCCAACTTCTGAGTGAGATGAGACACTCGAGTGTGCAACTGTTCTGCTCTTCTAACTTAGTAATACGTTGGATTTGTTCTTGTGCAATGGATAGAGTAAATTCTCTGTGGCAGCAGATAATGCCCTTCATATTTTTCTTCCAAATACAAGCACCAAGTACCTTTTTGCATTCTTCAATAGACCAAACTTTTTCTGGATGAATCCCAAATTTCTTTGTCAAATCCAATCTGACTGACTCAGTCACTATTGAGTCCATGTGCTTTCCTAACAATGATTTGAACTTATCTGTCCATAAAGGAATAGCTAGTCCACCTTTCTCAGTTGTTGGAAAAAGTCTAGCGTTCTTTCTCAACATTGTGTAATGTCTTTCTGGCACAACAATACACTACAACACTTCCCTGACAGAGCAGAGGTTAACCTAGTTAATACACATCGTAATGTATTCAACCTTCTCTGACGAGCAGAGTTGAAACAACTTGCTACCACACTTTAACAGTTATAACCTTCCCTGAATTAACAGAGGATGAACCTTCTTCTCTAGCAAAGTAGAGGATGGCTATTCTGTTAACACCCCACCTTCCCTGATTAAACAGAGGATAAACAACCTTCCCTTATAAAGCAGAGGATAAAACTTCCCTAACTTTACAGAAGATAAACCAATATTAGCACATGATGCCACTCTTCCCTGCCTGAACAGAGGTTACCAATATTAGCATTTAATGCTAATCGTCCCTGCCTGAACAGAGGATAAACTAAAAACAGCAGAGGATAAACTAAAAGAACATTTTTAGAGGATAACTTAGTTAACCAAACCCTACAGCTGTCTGTTAACTCTTCTCTGACGGTGCAGAGGATAACAACTTTGTACTGGTCTTAATGGTTCTTTTGGATAGAGTATCACTCACCAACCCTTGGGTATACAGGAAAATTCAGCCTGGATCATCTTTTGGATCAGATCTTTGTTGTGCTTGAAGTTTCAATCTGGATTGAGGTGAGAAGCTCTATCCGGGTCACGGCAACAAAACTGTTGGAAACTTTTTTCCTCGTCGAAGCATAGACCAGGAGACTTTGGGATCTCTTGAAGCAGAAGTTACTCTTTATTGAGAAACACGCTGTGCGTCGCTGTGGTCATCCAAAATCTGACTAAGGCAGTGACTTGGTAGTTCATATACATTCAAGGGGGAGGGATACATAGAGTAGAGGTGTGGACAATCTAAACAAAGGATGCAAATGCAGTAAGGAATCAGATCATTCCTTACATTTCCCAGCCATGATCTAATCAGCATAAATGTGTCATTCAAATGCATAGGTGCTAATCCAATCAGTCTGACAGTATCACCCATACCTTTACATTATCATAGAGACAAAAGCACCGCTGTATCTTGAGCTTGTCATGCCAAATGGTCAGGATGTAGGATCCACAGATCTTAAACAGATTCTTAAATTTGTAATCCCACACTGCCCTACTTGTTTTTACATTACTTTACACAAACTTAGAATATATTAGACTATATGTAATATATTATATATGAATATTATTATATTCAGTGATTCTCATACTTTACTTAGTTATATTTAGTGCCAGTTAATCAAGAAGTGACCATTTTCGACAAGCTTTTTATTTCAAAAACATTTGGCATTAATTTACTTCCATATAATGATCCTTATTTTGTTAAAACAATTAACATTTTTGCATATTCTGAAAGGGGTATGTAAACTTTTGAGCTCAACTGTTTGTCAGTTACTTGTGTCGTAACAGTTTCTACATTTACATTTATTCATTTGGCAGATGCTTTTATCCAAAGCGACTTACAAGTGAGGGATACAACAAGCGAGTCGTCATGACGAGGCACAAGAAGTGCTCACAATACTCACAAAGTTTTAGGCAGTGCTCAGAGAATCATAACCTACAATAGAGAGGGATTAGAGGAAGTGAAAGGATAGGAATAAGAAGGTTTTATTTATATTTTTTCTAAGATGAGGTTAAGTGCTCACGAAAGAGATGAGTTTTCAGCTGTCTTTTGAATATTGCCAGGGATTCTGCATTCTGGATGAAGGCAGGAAGATCATTTCACCAGCAAGGAACAGTGAACGAGAATGTCCTGGAGAGTGATTTTCTATAAATCGATTATCTTGCCTGAACATGCCATAAACAATATAGATAACGTCCAGAGTAACAATTAATTAACACACAGATATCCTAAAACAAATCCTGTCCACTGACACTCTGTTATGCTGCAAATCAGGTGATTCCTGAAGTATCAGATACATTATTGTAAAATGGATTTGGCTACTTATATTTTCCTGTGGTTTGAGTGACAGACGTGGAGCAAATGATCGGTGTTGATTTTCTGATTTCTGATGTTGTTTTAGTTTTCTGGTTCTAATTTCTGATCGCTATTTCTCTGTTTCTGTGCTGCTGCAGAACAAGTGAATAAATCAGTGCTGAAAGGATGTTCTGTCACTCTGAAGTGTAATACTAAAATACAGGAGGATGATGAAATACAGTGGAAGTTTGAAGAGAAACTCATAGTTAAAATGACTGGAGAGAACCGTGAGAAACCTCAATGGACTGATGAATTCAGAGACCAAATGAAGCTGAACCCTCAGACTGGATCTCTCATCATTCAACAAACCAGACCTGAACACTCTGGATTATATAAGCGAGTGATCAAGACCAGAGATTATTCAACATTCAGACTCTTCGATCTTATCGTCTGTGGTGAGTAACACAAAGTCTTTCAGTGAAACAGCAGCAGTGTATATGACAGACCTTGTGTCAAAATATGATTATAAAAGTGTTCCAGTTGTGTTATATTAAAGACCCCCTGTGGTGAAAATCAAGTTTTTAATGTTGTTTATATGTCTAGGCAGTGCTTTTAATATGCTTTAAGACGAACCATGTGTAAATTCATAAGTCAGCACCATTGCTGAGTATTTTATGTTTGAAACTGCAGTGAACCAAAAACCTGCGGTTTGAAATTGGTGGTGTTTGTGACGTCACAGACTACTTTGTAACCAATCACAACAACGTGCCGGCACAGCTTTAGCACTATAGCCCCATACACACAGCCAGCGACTTTTTCGCTGCATGTCGCTGGTCTCCTACTGTGAGTCGCTTGTGGGCGTTCCTAGTGCTGTCGCTCTAATGTCATTGGTAGACTGCATGTCTGATCATATCTATAGAAAATGCAATCACAAATGATATATAAAACTAAGAAATCATTCTAATTTGACTAGGAATTAGGTTTAAAATAATTAAAAGTAACATTCTGCTGTTGTAGAGTGTTGTGACTGCAGAGCTCAGTGCATTAAATCATTAACTAGATTAACGATTGGTCCATCAACAAATTAAAATCACTCATACTGTCAAAAAATACTAAAACGTCATTCGAATTTGACAAATAATCAATTTTCTTGTCCCTAATAATCAACCCAATGCAGGGGAAACTGTAATTGCAGTGGTGCTAAATTGCTCACAGCATCATATAATTAACAACATAAAATGTATGAATCAAATTCACAAGACTGCCAACTGTTTCTTTTCCACGCATCATTTTATTATATCCATGTATTTACAGCCAAATCATATAAAACAGTGAAATCGCTCCAGTACTTTGTCCTGTCTGTCTTGCCAGCACTCGAGACGGTGACTTGAGCTCCACTCCTATTGGTTGTCGCTCGCGAAATTCGCTCCTGATTGGCATAAAGTTGAAATATGGCATAAACTTGTCTCCCGTCGCTTGACACGCCTACATTCTGTCGCCAACGGTCACTGTCGCTCTTGTCGCCGGAAATCTCCAGCGCTCCATTGAAATGAATGGGATCCTGTCGCTTTGTCGCTGCTTGTCGCTGGCGGTGTGAACGGGGCTTAAGATTGCTGTGAAGCAGGAAAATCTCGAGAGAAGCCAGGTTATCCTGGTATATTTTCTGTCGATGTGAAAAATTGTGTAGATGTATTAATATAGTGAGTCTAATACGATGTTATGATGAACTATAAGTCTTTCTCCACTGACGTTCAGAGTTGTTCAAGCGTTTGTAAGGATACTGATTATTAGAAGGCAGCTGTCTAACCCAACATGTTCTCCAATCAATACGACCATATAGGTCGTTTGTCACTTCCCCGAAATACGACCCATAGGAGCGTTTACTAAAGTGGCTCCCGTATCGACAACAAGACACTTTCAGTTTTATTCATGAAATACGACCCTGTGATAAAGTAGACATTTCCCGCTGGACACACACACACACACACACACCTGAATACATACCCCATTCACTCTCCATTTCCCTCTCCTTACCTGCTGTTTCTGCCATCGGCAAAGCGGGTGCACACGCCGGGCCGATGGCTCATGGACATTCCTCCACACCACATTTCCCTTTAGCCCAGTCTCATGTCATCATTTTACACACACATTGTCCGTGTCTTGTGTTTTGTCTTTGTTCGATTGTTTGTTTGTCTGGGTTTAGTCGGTCTTTTGGTGGGTAAACGCTGCATCGGCCAAACAGAGCACACTAAGGGCACCTGATTATGATGTAATGGTTGGTCGCGCCGGCGCAGTGCAACCGGAAGCCGGCTAAACCATTGTCTTGTGTGTGGTGGGGGAGATTATGTGTAAAATATGTGTTGAAAGTTTACGTGCTTCTGTGTTATTGAGGATGATGAATATATTTATTTGAATTACCTGTAAGAATTATTGTTTAAGGTTGATTTAATGAGTGTTGTGAAAGATTTAAAATGTCCAATGTATAATACTTACCTCTTAATCAATTAGTCCAAAAGGGGTGGAGTCTGGCATATAAAAAGAGAGGCGAGACTCACATTCAGGGCTTGTTAACCAAGTCGGCAAGAGTGTTATTGTGGAACCCCAAGCAAAACCCCAAAACCATTGTATATTGTGGATACAGTTCCCTTTCAGTCGGTCACTTTGACGTTACGTCAGAGACTGACGAAATGGGGTCTCGCCCGAGAGCCCAATCATCTTCGAGTGTTAACAAAACAAGCCAATGATACGATAAGTATCTTGGTCTGCGGAATTTGCATGCGCAAGCTCCGCCCCACACTGTGGGTATATAAGGAGCAGCGCGAGCAGCCCGCATTCAAGCTTTCGCTTTGGAGCCGAGTGCATCGTGCCTTCACCGGAGTGTTTACAGCGAGTCTCTGCAGTACTGGTGTGACGGCGCATCTCAGAGGATTCCAGTGTTCCTGCCTTGCCTGTTTCCCCTGAGCGCTTCAGTGCTAAAAGAGTGTTTCTAAAAGAGCTTACGGGTTTCCAGGTCGCGTCTTTTTAAAGATGTCGTACCGCCCGTGTGTTTCTGGGTGCGGTCGGTATATGGCGCCTCTTGACGGCCATGATCGCTGTCTCACATGCTTGGGCTTCCAGCACGCTGAAGCGGCGTTCGTGGATGGTTCATGTCCTCATTGTGGGAGCATGACCATCAAGATGCTTAGATCTAGACTCGATTACCTTAAACAGTATCGAGTCCCCTCTGCCACACCCCGATCTTCGGCTGGTGGCCAGGGTGATCAGGGCACCTTTAACTGCCCGAAACCGTTCTGGTGCTTCCTCTGCCTTCACCTCCCTCGATGGCAGGGCAGCTAGAGTGTATGCTGCGGTACCCCCTGTGGAGCGCTCGGTTGCGATGCAATTGTGTCCTCCGAGCACTTCTACGTGGCGCGGTGATCCCAAGCTCCCGTCCAAGGCCTGTAAGTTCTCATCCACGCTTGTGGCCAAGGCTTACAGAGCTGCGTGTCAGGTCGCTTCCGCCTTGCACACCATGGCCACCTTACAAGTCTATCAGGCTAAGGTGCTCAAGAGCTTGCACGAGGCGGGTGCTGACCAAGCGGCCCTTCAGGAGGCCCGCACGGCCATCGACCTTGCCCTTCGGGCGACTAAGGTTACGGCGCATTCGATTGATCAGGTGATGTCCACCTTGGTGGTCCACCTTTGGCTGAACCTGGCAGATGTGAGGGAGTCGGACCGGACTCAGCTCCTAAACTCCCCTGTCTCTCAGGCCGGCCTTTTCGGTGACGTGGTCGAGGTTGTTGCCTGGCAATTCTCCAGCCTCCCAGAGACAGTCTGAGGCGATTAGCCTCCTGCTATTGTGGATACAGTTTTTCGTCTTTATTTTCTTGTTTTCTTGTTTTGATACTTTTGGGTTTTTGTGTGCACCTGTACATATACTTCACTGTGGACTACCTTGTTTACTGGCACTGTAAATAAAGTACACCCTGCACGGAAGTGCTGTGCGAGTAAGCCATTGTTTTTATTTTATTTTATTTTTTTCCCTTTCCTCACAGACTCCCGTTACTTTTCCCCTCCCCAAAGCAAGAAGTGGTGCTCGCTTCACTACATTTGGTGGCAGCGGTGGGATGGCTATTCGCAAAACAGCGCCAAATGGCAAGAAACCCAGGGCTGGGAAGCGGTCACAGGTGAAGGCAACGATGGAGGATGAGGCCTGGGATTCGGCGGAAACTACAGAGGAGGAGGAAGTGATGGCAGGGCTTCCTGGTACCTCGAGAAAGTCTAGCTCACCACAGACTAAGCCAATCACTCCAGTCGCTGCAGCTGGCGAGGGAATGGTTTCCCTGATGCGTCAGTTGCTAGACGCACAGCAGGAGCTCCGGGGTCTACGCGAGTCCATCTTCCAGTCGACTTAACCTGCTGGGACGTTGTCTGATGGTGAGAGTCCGCGAATGGAGCTTCCAACACCAGCTACACAGAGGATATCCACACAACGCAGAACAGCACATGCAGAACAGACTCCCCAAGTGTTCCTGTGCTCAGAGGGCCGATGCAGCGAGCTGAACCAAAGATGCTGATCTTCCAGCAGGGGAGGATATTGAGAATTATCTGCAGCGGTTTGAGCTTCTGGCTAGGAGCTGGAGATGGCCTGAGGAGGAATGGAGCTATCATCTGGTTCCTTTACTGACGGGGCAAGCGTTGGAGGCCTACCTGGCGATGGATGAGGAACAGGCAGAGGTGTACGATGATCTGAAGGAGGCGTTGCTGGAAAAATTCAACATCTCACCAGAAACCTACCGGCAAAGGTTCCGATCACCTACTGTTCCAGCTGGAGAATCACCATCTGAGACATACCATTGTCTAAAGAACCTGTATCAGCGATGGGTACGGCCAAGGGAGCACTCCAAGGAGATAGGCAAGGCCATCATCCTTGATAGGAGCGTTTGATTTTAATGCATTGTCCCCTTTTATCTGCGTTATATTTCAGGTTTCGCGTAGCTCAACTGGTAGAGCATTGCAATAACAATATGCAGTCGTGATCATGTGATCCTGGGTTCGATCCCAAGGAACACATCTAACAAATCACTAAGGTTAGGTTTAGAGTTGGGGTAGGTGTAGTCATTAATAAATAATGAGTTTTGCTAAATCGAAGGTGTAAAATATCCACACATTGCATTTAAATGAACATGCATTTTGATTGGTAATGACAGTCATACGACATTTCATGATGACAGATGTAACACGACACTGTCATTATTATTTTACACCCACAAGAGGGCGCATGACTTCAAAACGTAAATATAGGTCGTAATAAGGTGCTTGAAAAACGACTTATAGGGTTGTTTTTTTGGAGGACAGTCTCCTTGTGCATATTCAGTCAGTGAGGAATCACTGAAATTCGTGTCTGAGAGAATATGCTCCATTAATGCAGCGTCAGAGAGCTCCGTCACTTTTACTTTCACTTTTTGTAGTGAATAGTGACTGAGGTTGAGACTTTTTCACCGGCATAACTCTTGCACAAAGTTTGCACATTGCTTCTTGTGTGATATCCATTGGCTCCCCTTCTTGGTTTAAAGCGGGAAGATTTCCAATATTATGACTTATCTAAAAGATTTGATAGATTAGTTTACTCCTCATTGAAAATGATTTAAAGGTGCCATCGAATTGAAAATTGAATTTACCTTGGCATAGTTGAATAAAAAGAGTTCAGTACATGGAAATGATGTACAGTGAGTCTCAAACGCCATTGTTTCCTCCTCCTTATATAAATCTCATTTGTTTAAAAGACCTCAGAAGAACAGGCGAATCTCAACATAACCCCTATAGATGTTTTTGTCCTTCTAAATAATTTAATACTATAAAACATAGCTAAAACAATATTGCTCTGAGCATGTGACCGTGATTCGTGTACATATGTCAGTCAGTGTGGAATCACACGTCAAGTTCAGAGAGATATTCAGTCCATTATAAATTCTGATTTTGGTGCCTCTGAAATGGAACAAACCATAGATATTAGCCTACCTGATGATTTCAAGTAAATACGATGGAAGTTTGCGCTCATTCAAGGATGTGCATTTGTTTCATGTACTGAGATGGCACGGCGCCTGCAGTATTTCATCTGAATTTTTTTTTAAAATCTGAACTCCAAAAAGCAACAAAATTGTCAAACATGTTCACAGAGGAAAACGGCTGCTTGTTCTCTCAAACTGTTTGTTTTACTGAGAAATTGCTTCAGGTGATTTAGTGAGAGAGCAGTCCAAACGAATGCCAGTGGATTCAGAGAGTTTTGCAAAGGCGTTTTACCAATTCATCATTTAAAACACAATTTAAGCGTCAAAAATTAAACTGAATATACGAAGCGAAGCAAGCCTTTTCTTAAATATCCACAACACAAACAACAAATTGTTTGTCACTATAGCAACAGTAGACTCTCAGAGCTGGCATGAGCGAGTGGAGGCGGGGCTAATTTACATATTCATTAATCCGTGTATATTAAATTAGGCAAGGGTGTAGAGTTACATTCAAGCTATTTTAAGGCATGAAGAAATTGCTTTCACTTTTTAAAATATGTAATTTTGTTGATCAACGATGAGTTTTAAGGGGTAAAATAATTGACTACAGGGGGACTTTAATCATTCAGCAACTTTGACCTTTTCACCATATCACTGCATGCACTGAATGTCTTTACTGTTACTTTTGATCGATTTAATGCATCATTGATGAAAAAAGTATGAATTTCATTAATTTCCTCAACTTTCATTAATTTCAGTAACTTTCTATTCATCAAGGAATCCTGAGAAAAAGTACACAACTGTTTTTAACATTGATAATAATAATAATAATAATAATAAATGTTTCTTGATCATCAAATCAGCATATTAGAATGATTTCTGAAGGATCATGTGACACTGAAGACTGAAGTAATGATGCTGAAAATTCAGCTTCAATCACTGGAATAAAATACTTTATAACATATTCAAACAGAAAACTGTTATTTTAAATTGTAATAATATTTCACAATATTACTGTTTTTACTGTATTTTTAATTAAATAAATGCAGCCTTGATGAGCAGTAGAGACTTCTTTTAAAAACATTAAAATTCTTACCATGTCCAAACTTTTGACTGGTAGTGTATATTGTTGCTCAAATCAACACACTGTAATGTCAGGATCAAGACCTTCTAGAGGAATTAATGTACAGAGTTAAATCATTCTTGACTGAAAATGTGTTCAAATGTGTCTCTATTTTATCAAAGCTGTAAGACTCAAAAAGATCATGTGGTATTTTTCATGAAGTCAACTGTAAATACAGGCAGTTGCAGATTAATTAATTTGAATTGAATAATAATGAATTAATGTATTAATGTATTTAGTCAGAGCTGGTTTGTGGTGTTTCAGACAGATGTGGTTCCTCAATGAAGCAGCTTCAGACAGTCTTCTTTCAGATGCTGTTGTCTGTTCTGAAACTGTTCTTCACACAGACTGTGTTGCTTCTGTCTGCAGGATTGTTTGATCAACTTTATCAGTCACAATCCTCCTCATTATTCCTGATCATTATTGAACTGCAGTACAGTCATTATCTGATCACAAATCAAACATTCAGAAGCGCTTCTTCACACAAACACAATTCAACACACTCATATTTCATGTCATTTGAGTGGATTTTTACTCTTAGAAACACAGACTGGAGTTCAACACAGTTTCATCAGTCAAACACACATGAGCTGTAGAGATTTATACTTACATTCAGATTTCTACAATGACAAGTTGAGCTCTTTTCATCTTAAAATAGATTAAATTATATGTTTGTGATCCAGTATGTCAGGTGTGATATGACAATGTTTCTTCTGTTTATTTCTGCTGCTGTTGGTTTTCTGCTTCTGATTTCTCTTCTGTATTTTTCTGTTTCTTTGACAGATGAACAGAAGTCAGTGTCAGTGATGAAGGAGGCGGATGTGACTCTACGTGCCAATACTGAAATACAGACAGGAGATAAGATATTCTGGATGTTTGGAGATGACAACCGTCTCATAGCTAAAAACACAAAAAAAATATGCAAAGAAAAGTACAAGTGCTTTGATTTTAGATTGATAGGCAAAGCGGATCTGAATCCTCAGACTGGAGATCTCACCATCAAGACAATCAGATCTGACTACACTGGAAAATACAAACTAAAGATCATCAGAAATGGCAGATCCTCATTCAAGTTATTCGATGTTAGTGTTTATGGTGAGTGAAATATTTACTTTCATTGTAATTATGATTTTATTTTAGATCAGCATTATGTCGTTCTTAAAGGATAGTTCAGCCAAAAAGGCACTTGTGTCGTCCTGAACCCACAAGACTTTTATTCATCACAAGATTTGTGTCCATCCATTGCAAGTGGAGAAACAAAACTTTAAAGCTCAAAAACTCCTCATACTTCAGCAGTTTGAATTTGATTTGGACATTCTAAATTGTTTCTCAAAGTGTGGGGCTCGTCCCACTGGTGGGGAATAGAGACATGACAAGTGGGGCGCGGCAAACGAGAGGAAATTTCGGTATGTGTCCTGGAAACGGTCTAAATGCATTTAAAGACGGAGTTTCCTTTATACTCTTGCAGTTAACCCTAAAAAGGGCAAGAACATAAAGAGACATCAGATAAGTTATTTATTGGTTTCCCCCCCCCCCCCCATTTTATTATGACTCAAATAATTTTTTATTTGCTCATTTTGTCACTTGATTTTTATTCAGGGTTAACCTGACTATTTGACTATTACTGTATTAATTTTCAAGTCAAACATTTTTTCTTTATAGGTTAGCTAATTCCTTCAATTGATTTTTATTCAGGGTCAACCTGACTATTACTGTACTCATTGTCGTATCATTTTACTGTACAGTTTGGGAGAAAATTAAAGTTAAACTCACCCACAATATCAAAGTGCATTCAAGCACTTGCACTGTGGCCCATATTCAAACACTCATAAAAATATTTTCTTTATAGGTTAACTAATTCCTTCAATTGATTTTTATTTAGGGTTAACCTGACGATTACTGTATTAATTTCCATGTCATTTTACTGTACAGTATGGGAGAAAATGAAAGGCAAACTCACCTCCAATATCAATGTGCATTCTAGCACTTAATCATCACATACTCAAACACTCTTTCCTTTATACGTTTGCTCATTCTGTCAATAGATATTTGCTCAAAATGACAATGGCTATTACTGTAATTATTTTTATTTAAGGAATTTATATTAATATACCACTCCCTCAAAGGCAAATCTCAAGAATGGCCTTTTGTGGGGGGCTTTCTAGATATGAAAGTCAGATCCGGTTCAGACGTCACAGATCAAGAATGTGCCTGAGACCGCCATCATTCTTTGGAACGAGGAAGTAGGAGCTGTAAAAGCCTGACTGTCTGCATTCTGAGGGAACTATCTCCACATCACCTTTTTCTAGCAGAGACTGCACTTTGGCTTGGAGGACATGAGACCTGTTGCCTGAGACTGGGGAGTAAATCATGCCCAAGAAGCGTGGTGGTCTGCGAGCGAAATGGAGCTAGTAGACTCGTTCTATTATTTTCCTTTGTTTGACTTCACCACCAGTCCCACTCCAGTGCCAGAGGCCAGACAATCACCACCAACGATGAACGATGTGACGGAGATATTGTTTGAGCCCTCCGCAGACAGTGGAGACCGGCCACCATGAGAGATGAGCCCATACCAATGATAAGGACAGAGTGTTTTATAGCCCAGACCACCTACAGAGTCTGACCAGGTGCGTAAGCTGGCAAAACCATTCATCACTAAGTTAGTGATTGTGGAGTTTGAGAGCTGGGAAAAAGGCTCTGCCCACAACACCACTGCTGTGGAAATGTGTATGTCAAACTCTGGCAAATATTTTGATGAACAGAAGGATCTGTTGAAGTGATCTTGATAGACTCTTTCGGAGAAGTGATTCTACCCTGTGTTTCCAGCGGGGCACTATTCTGCCTCCCACCTGCGACTCTGCCCTGGGGCCTTTTCCTGTCTGGTCTCTGGTGTACCATATGGCTATATCTCCAGAGTCTCCTGTATCTCCAGTGTCCCTTGTATTTCCCGCCCAGCCTCCCTCTCCCACCTCTTCATTCAGCCAGTTCCTCAGCCACACCATCGTTGCTGTCCTTCAGCCTTCTACATCCTCCACGTGCCAGCAAGAGATGCCAAGTGTCTTCAGGCCACCAGCTCCATCTCGCACAGAGGATCCCCTGTCTCCAGCCTCTGTGCCCCCTGCTCCACCTCGGCCCTTCGACACTTCAGATCCACCATGGGCCATACAGCTTCTCTGGGTTCCCTCATCCCTCAGGCTCCCCCTTGGTCAAGCATTGACCTGCCTACACCTACGGCTCCATCTGGCTCCACTTTCCCCCCAGCTCTGCCTCCATCCTCAGTCCCACCGGCTCCACCTCGGTCACCAGGACCATCGGCTGCACGTGAGCACATCAGCTCCATCTGGGTCTCCATCTTCGGTTGCATCTCCGTTGGTTGTCCTCAGGGTGTTGTCTGCCACCAAGTCGACTCCAACAGGACTCCTCCCACCTGCGAGTCCTGCGGTGGCTGCAAGAGTTAGAATGCACATTGATATTGGAGTTTTGCCTTAAATTTGATCCAAAAATGTACAGTAAATGACATGGAAATAATTACAGTAATAGCCATTGCCATTCTGAGCAAATATCTATTGACAGAATGAGAAAACCTCTAAAGAAAAGATTTTTATGAGTGTTTGAAATTGGGACATGATATGTGCTAGAATGAACTTTGATGTATGGGCGTGAGTTTGCCTTTAATTTTCTCCCAAACTGTACAGTAAAATAATAAGACAATGAGTACAGTAATAGTCAGGGTGACCTTGAACAAACATCAATTGAAAGAATGAGCAAACCTATAAAGAAAATATTTTTATGAGTGTTTGAATATGGGCTACAGTGCAAGTGCTTGAATGCACTTTGATATTGTGGGTGAGTTTAACTTTAATTTTCTCCCAAACTGTACAGTAAAATGATATGACAATGAGTACAGTAATAGCAAGGGTGACCCTTAATAAATATCAGTTGACAGAATGAGCAAACCTATAAAGGTACTTTTTACAATTTTTACTTTTGATGTATGCACACACATACACACACACACACACACACACACACACATATATATATAACAGTTTACATTAACCATGTATCATAATTAACATTAAAATTAATAAATAATGTTTAATAATTATTGTACATATAAAAACATTAAAATCAAAAATTTAAATTTAATAAAAGTAAAATTAATGATCTATATTAATTACCATTACTATTAAGATTAATATTAACATTAATAATGTAGAAAAATAAACGTAGAATATAAAACATTACAATCCAACACAAAATGTAATAGTATAAAACTTCACATTAATATAACATTAATTAATATTCATAATGTATAATAATGTATAATATAAAAAAAACATTAAAATCAATAACAAAAAATAATTAAAAATTCAAATTAATAAATGATTCATAATAATTACCATTACTATTAACATTAATATATTATGTATAGCACATATACAAAGATTAAATTCGAAAATAAAAGACATTTTTTTATATAAAAAAAAATATTTGAGTCATAATAAGATGGGGAAAAAATGTCTGATGTCTCTTTATGTTCTTGCCCTTTTTAGGGTTAACTGCAAGAGTATAAAGGAAACTCCGTCTTTAAATGCATTTAGACCGTTTCCGGCACACATACCGTAAGTGCAGGAAAAGACGCGCAAACTAAAAAAAAAGTGCGGCTGGCTTGACCGTGTATTTGAGACGCGCGGCCCACTTGACCGCAGTAGCAGCACTTGTCATTTGTCACAACTATACTGTGTTTTCAACAACATAATGTTTATTTTAGGTGTCAGACATTTAAATATACAGTAAAACAATACATTTAGAGTTTTCATTTTAACAGTTAAATTTAAAGCCTAGTTTATTAACATTTTGTAGGGGCGATTGTGGACAGGTGGGGCTCGGAACCCTTCCAAAGTGGGGAATGGCAGAAAATGTTTGAGAAACGCTACACTACACAATGCATAATCAAATCACTGATGCGATACCTTGCTTGTGTTGCATTCGTGTCACTTCCTGTTCTGATCAGTGTGTCGCTTTTTTAAGTGACCATGAAATAAAAATTCCCTCCATTTGTTTTCTGAATGCATGTTATTAATCTTATTTTGAGTGATGTAAAGGTTATTTATTTCTTGAGGTTGAAATTTTGAATCAAAATGCCATAATCATAATCTGCTGACTTCTCTCTGGTGATGAACGCAGGACTTCTCTGATCATTTAACTCGCTCACATCCTGTTCCTGCAAGCTTTTATACGCTTCACTTACTCGTCTAGTGTGAAACAGGCTGATGTTTGCTTGTTATCTGTCTTGTGATCGACAATGAAAGTTTTTCTGATGAGCAGAGGAACATGTCAGATGCTCTTTGAGCAAATTATTGTTTGTTTGATGTGAATTCAGACTTTTTTCACACATTTTCCCTCTATTTGCTTCTTTTAGTTTAAAAGAGGATCATTAAATAGTCAAGCTCAACAAAATCTGTAGTCTGATGTTTGTTGTGGGGATTTCAGGCTGTTCTGTTGGTCAAAACACACATTAGATTTAATTTAATTAATTTATATCTTCATGTAGATTTCTATAATATTGTAGAATCAGAGAAAGCTGAGTTCATTACTGATGTTTATAAACTGAGTGAATGAAACATTTGAGATGTTGAACAGTAATGTTTTGTTGTCTGAAGTTAGATTCTGGTTCTGATCTCTATTTCTGTGCTGCTGCAGGACAAGAAAATAAATCAGTGCTGAAGGGAGATTCTGTCACTCTGAAGTTTGATACTGAAATACAAGAGGATGTTAAAATACAGTGGAAGTTTGAAGAGAAACTCATAGTTAAAATGACTGGAGAGAACCGTGGGAACCCTCAATGCACTGATGAATTCAGAGACCAAATGACGCTGGAGCCTCTGACTGGATCTCTCACCATTCAACAAACCAGACCTGAACACTCTGGATTATATAAGCAAGAGATCACTAGCAGTTATTATTCAACTTTCAGACTCTTCAGTCTTATCGTCTGTGGTGAGTAACACAAAGTCTTTCACATGATCCTTCAGAAATCATTCTGATATGATGATCTGCTGCTCAAGAAACATTTTTTTTTTTTTTTCAGGATTCTTTGATGAATAGAAAGTTCAAAAGAACAGCATTTATTTAAAATATAATCTTTTGTAACATTATAAATGTTTTTACAGTCACTTTTGATCGATTTAATGCATTCTTGCTGAAAAAAAAAATAATTTCTTTAATTTCTTTTAAAAAAAATTAAAATAAAAATTTATACTGACCCCAAACTTTTGAACGGTAGTGTATAATGTTACAAAAGCTTTGTATTTCAGATAAATGTTGTTGTTTTTTTTTTTTTTAACTTTCTATTCATCAAAGAATCCTGAAAAAAAGTACACAACTGTTTTCAACATTGATAATAATAATAATAAATATAGCTGCAAGCAGCAATTACGGGGCCAAGCACAAAAACGGCACAATAAACCAGCCAACACGGCCGTGAGCATCAGACCAACTGCAACACTGAGCAATTAAAAACCTATTAAGATCATTCTAGGCAAACAAGCTGAAAAATGATAAAAAATGAGGATTTACTGGTTCATCACTTTTGACCAATAGGTGGCGCTGTGACCAAATTAATGTGGTATGGTCAGAGTGAGGTGACAATGACACTTGCAAAGTTTGGTGTCAATATGTCAAAGCATTGCAGAGATACATCTTCAAGACTGGGTTTTGCATCATGCCTCAAATTCGTTGCTCAAGTATACGAAAACAGCTGGTGGTGCTAGAGGGAATGAGTTAGAGACTCCAAATTTGCTATGGACAAAGGTCAGACTGACCTCTAACTGTGTGCCAAATTTCACAACTTTCCCGTAAGCGGTTCTATGGGCTGCCATAGACTTCACGAGCGGAAGAAGAAGAAGAAGAAGAAGAATCTAAAATAAAAAGAACGCCAACAGATACAATAGGTGCCTAAGCACCTTCGGTGCTTGGCCCCTAATAAATTTTTCTTGAGCATCAAATCATCATATTAGAATGATTTCTGAAGGATCATGTGACACTGAAGACTGGAGTAATGATGCTGAGAATTCAGCTTTGATCACAGGAATAAAATACTTTATAACATATATTCAAACAGAAAACTGTTGTTTTAAATTGTAATAATATTTCACAATATTACTGTTTTTACTGTATTTTTTAATTAAATAAATGAAGGCTTTCTTTTAAAAAAAATTAAAATAAAAATTTATACTGACCCCAAACTTTTGAACGGTAGTGTATAATGTTACAAAAGCTTTGTATTTCAGATAAATGTTGTTGTTTTTTTTTTTTTTAACTTTCTATTCATCAAAGAATCCTGAAAAAAAGTACACAACTGTTTTCAACATTGATAATAATAATAATAAATATAGCTGCAAGCAGCAATTACGGGGCCAAGCACAAAAACGGCACAATAAACCAGCCAACACGGCCGTGAGCATCAGACCAACTGCAACACTGAGCAATTAAAAACCTATTAAGATCATTCTAGGCAAACAAGCTGAAAAATGATAAAAAATGAGGATTTACTGGTTCATCACTTTTGACCAATAGGTGGCGCTGTGACCAAATTAATGTGGTATGGTCAGAGTGAGGTGACAATGACACTTGCAAAGTTTGGTGTCAATATGTCAAAGCATTGCAGAGATACATCTTCAAGACTGGGTTTTGCATCATGCCTCAAATTCGTTGCTCAAGTATACGAAAACAGTTAGACGTATCGACTTGAAATCCATAACTTTTTGTTGGCATTGTCTGAAGATGATACGGTTTGATTTTGGTGAAAATCGGAGCAACGGTCTTGGAGGAGTTCGAAAAAGTATGTTTTTAAAGAAAAACAATATGGCGGACAGGAAGTTCAGCCGATTATGGAAAATTTGATATCCGTGTTCTCGGCATGACCCAAGGAATCTACTAAGACCAGTTTCATTACAATCAGTTAAAATAGTCAAAAGTCATTAGCATTTTTGTAAATTTTGTTATAACTTTTGACCACAAGGTGGTGCTGGTCAGAAACTTCTCAGGCTCTTTCAGGGCATTGTCCTGATGACCCATACCCAGTTTCATATTGATATGCTAATGCGTTCGTAAAATACAGCGTTTTAGCACAAAATTCAAAATGTCTGATGGCCAAAATGATATGAGAAAATAGAAAAATCATTCAACTCAACATGATGCCCCGAAAAATTTCCATTTTTCATATCTCCACTCCAGTAGGTGGCGCTGCACCAAAACACTGCATGATGCCTCAGGTCATGCTTGTAATGACATGTACCAAGTTTGGTCTGAATAAGATAAAGCAGTGCAGAGATGCAGCTTCATGAGTGTGTTTTGCATCATGCCTCAAATTTGTTCCTCTGGTATTCGAAAATGGTTTAATGTATCGACTTGAAATCCATAACATTTTGTCGACATGGTCTGAAGATGATACAGTTCGATTTTGGTGAAAATCGGAGCAACGGTTGGATATCAATCGACTCGACATGATGCCCCGAATCTAACAAGACCCATCAGAAGTTATAAGCAAAAATGACCATTTTTCATATCTCTGCACCAGTAGGTGGCGCTACGCTGAAACACTGCATGATGCCTCAGGTCATGCTTGTTATGACATGTAGGAATACGATAGTAGTTTGGTCTGAATACGATAAAGCATTGCGGAGATACAGCCTCACTTCTATTCTCACTTCTATTTTCGCAAGCACTACGTACAATTCGTTTGTGTGTTTTTCGAAAACGGTTTGAGGAATCAACTTGAATTCCATAACTTTTGGTCGGTATGGTCTGCAGATGATCTGGTTCAATTTTCGTGCAATCGGAGTAACGGCCTAGGAAAAAAGTATGTTTTTCAGAAAATTCAAAATGGCAGAAAAATTTTCATGACGGAAAATGACGTCATAGGGTGCAATCGATTCGTCTTGACCCAAGGAATCAGAGGAAAAAGAGGAATTTTGTTTCTAACCCTTATGATTCAAAAGTTATTAGCATAAACATAAGTGCAAGTTTGGACAGCTGGTGGTGCTAGAGGGAATGAGTTAGAGACTCCAAATTTGCTATGGACAAAGGTCAGACTGACCTCTAACTGTGTGCCAAATTTCACAACTTTCCCGTAAGCGGTTCTATGGGCTGCCATAGACTTCACGAGCGGAAGAAGAAGAAGAAGAAGAAGAAGAAGAATCTAAAATAAAAAGAACGCCAACAGATACAATAGGTGCCTAAGCACCTTCGGTGCTTGGCCCCTAATAAATTTTTCTTGAGCATCAAATCATCATATTAGAATGATTTCTGAAGGATCATGTGACACTGAAGACTGGAGTAATGATGCTGAGAATTCAGCTTTGATCACAGGAATAAAATACTTTATAACATATATTCAAACAGAAAACTGTTGTTTTAAATTGTAATAATATTTCACAATATTACTGTTTTTACTGTATTTTTTAATTAAATAAATGAAGGCTTGGTGAGCAGAAGAGACTTCTTTTAAAAACATTAAAAATCTTACTTTTTAAAAAAAACTTTTGACTGGTAGTGTATAGGGGAGAGCAGGGTAAGTTGTCACACTCTTCATTACTCCAAAACTAGAGGCTCTATCTCAATAATCAAATAGCCACTTTGACTTCTTCTTCTATTGTCAACTTCCTGTTCACATGTGGTCAAGATCGCTCTAATCTGAGGTTAGCACAGTTTTCTTATTTTTTGGCTTAAAAAGTAAAAAATTTGCACTTTAAATTTTATGCAATACAACTTTGTTAGATATGAATGTTAAAAATTATTATTTTGCACAACATAGAGGAGACAATAGTCTGGAGATGACAACCGCCCTGTAGCTAAAAACAGTTAGTCATTATCATTTACCATGTTAACTGAGGCCTGTAGAGTCTCTGTTGGGTTGTCTGTGATTTCACACGGTCTGAATCTGCTGGGACGTCCACTCCTGGGAAGATTGGTGTTTGTTTCAAACAGCTTCCACTTGTGAATAATCTTCCTTCTTCCTGCTTTTATAGAGGTGATCACATGTGCTGTTGATCAGTTAATCAAAGTCATTTGATGACCGTTACTTACTCTGATTCCTATGTTACAGTAAGAGTGTCCTTAGTTTCCCCCCATGGCTTCTTCATTTTCTCTTAGTTTTTGTTAAAGGCACACTATGTAGTTTTCGCCTGTAGAGGTCACTCATTCAAAACACAGGTGTAGCTTGATGACTCCTTGATTTCACTGAATCATGGGAGGTGTTGTCTTCACGTCTACAGCTGGTGGATAAGAATCAGGACAGGACTCGGACAGAAATCATGTTCATTGATGAGCAAATGTATTTAAGATTTAACATTACTGTAGTATGAAGCAGAGTGTGGCTGAGAAATGTTGAGGAGGAACGAGGCAGCTGGAGCGACTGTTAATGAGAGACGAGTGCGACACACGTCTTGAGAGCAGTGGAGCTTTTATTATGCCGCAAGTGTCACTTCTGCTTCTTCTGGTCAAGCGTATGTGTGTAGTAACGCAGCGCTGTTTATCATATTAGATACATTTGTGTGTTGAAAGTTGTTATAATGCTCTGAGCGTTCACTCGGCGACTGTTATGAGACACTTGTTACACACTGCAGTAAGAGATCAATGTTAGTCATGGTAAAACATAATACTAGCTGTAAATCAAGAAAATGAAATTTAAACAATAAGACTGTGTTGAGCTATATACCAATGATCGGTTTTCTGTTGATGAATGTATCCAAACAGTTGCTCACCTGTCTAATAAAACACAGAATATATTAAAGCATCTCTGGAGTTTCTATGGTTTCTACAAATAAATACCCTCGGAAATCAAGGGTAACGCGGGTTTGATGTCATTGGTAGGCAACGTACGGACACGCTTATTTCTCTGGATTTAAATGTTCTTGGAAACATTTGGGCTAATGTACACAAGTCAACAAAATATATAACACTGTTCTAGTGGTTTTGGATATTTTAATCTAAACAATCGGACACAGTACAATAAACAGTTTTCGTGCCCTTAATTGCCCTTTACTTTACTGACCTTCCACAAAAGTGCTGCTGCATGACTTCAAGAGCATCCTGACCCTGCAATACATGAACAACCCGCTGTCTGTACTTCACCTGTCACTGATGCACCAAAGCCTTATGATGTGATATTTTACTCCTAACGTGTCGTGCGTGCCAGAGCCAGTCGCGTTTCCACTGTCATATATGCGATGCTAAAGGCTACTTATGTTAACCATAGAGTGCCCCAGGGATGACGCGTTTTTGTAGGCCAACCCGGAAGTTAGCGGCGCACGGGTTCCCTCGGTTGAAAGCCTATGCATTTTTCCCAGACTTTTGGAAAATCGCAAAAGGGTTATGACACTTACACATTTGTCTATCAAGATAATCTTTACAAGTTAACACAACATTTATAGATTTTGAAGCCTAAATAAAGTGGTCAGATATAAAAGGCTAACAGTAGGCTATAAACGGACTACAGCACACCATGGTCGTGGATCAACGTCGTCACCACCAAGCTTCCTCAAACTTTATTTAGAAAACAACTTTATTTAAAAACATGCTCGCTGTGTATGAATACTTATCCACTTTTTCATGAGAAATGCTGTCCAAATATCCTGTTTGTCATGATGACGTCTAAAGTCCCCGCCAAAAGAAGTAGTCCCTTTTAGCAATTTGTTAGCAAACGCCGTTTTTAAGACACAGTAAAAGTTTAAAAAATCACAAGTGGGTTATAACTGGTGTGTTTTATGTCATAGATCAAAACGTTAAAGTATTTAGAGGCTTTGTTAACCACAGACCTTATTTCAGGCGATTTAGCAAAAACCCATTCAAAAAACCCATAGACTTGACTGCGTTGGAACCGGAAGTCCTAAAATGCTAACTCGCTTCCGGGTTTTGCCTACAAAAATGCGTCATCCCTGGGGCACTCTATTGCGATTAAATACACACGTTTATGGAAAATATCAGAGACTGCTTGAGGAACGAAGACAATTCTTATATGATTATAATCGTGCATTTATTTGGTTTAATGTTTTATCTGTCTCTTCCTTGTGCCTGTTGATTCCTGACAAATGCATATCTTGCAGATTCACACACTCCGGTTAACTCGTATAACTCATATAACTCCTGAGAGAGATCGCGCAAACGTCCTCGGATTGCAATCATCGCATAATTTAGAGGAAAATCAATAGAAAGGCTCAGAAAAGTGACGTAAACATAGGGTATGTTTTCAATATATTTCTAAATGTGTAAGCCTTTGGATTTAAAAGCCTTAGTGGAGTTGTTTTGTGCATTCTTGTAATCGTAAATAAATGGAAGCAGGTGCAATTGAATAGGTATGCGTTTTCTTTTTATGTCAATATAAATATCAGTTAGATTCAGCATGATTGCACTCCTGACATAAATTAATAAATTACTATTACTTTAACTTTTTTTATTGTAAAACATTGTTCAAATATTGATGCTGAAATCTTAAAACTATAAGTAAAAAACAAATGTTCGCAAGTTTGGATCGTTAAATCTTGAATGACTGTCAACTGTTGAATGAATGAGTGTCACGTCCAGCTTGTTTATATATATATATATATATATATATATATATATATATATATATATATATATATGTATATGTAATCTCCTGATACGGAAAACCATGGAATTGTGTGTGTGGATAGATAGATAGATAGATAGATAGATAGATAGATAGATAGATAGATAGATAGATAGATAGATAGATAGATAGATAGATAGATAGATAGATAGATAGATAGATAGATAGATAGATAGATAGATAGATAGAATTAATTCAGTTTGATTGGGACACTTTTTCCAAGTCATCTCAATGGTAAAAAGTGTACCAATCAACCTGAATTCACCCTGTATAAAATCTACAATGCTGAATTAATGATTAAAGGTCCCGTTCTTCGTGATCCCATGTTTCAAACTTTAGTTAGTGTGTAATGTTGTTGTTAGAGTATAAATAAAATCTGTAAAATTTTAAAGCTCAAAGTTCAATGCCAAGCGAGATATTTTATTTAACAGAAGTCACCTACATCGAACGGCCAGTTTGGACTACATCCCTCTACTTCCTTCTTTAATGACGTCACTAAAACAGTTTTTTGACTAACCTCCGCCCACAGGAATACACAAGAGTTGCGTTTGTAGAGTGTGTTTGTCGCCATGTCGTCGAAACGCTGTTATTTTCATCCCGCAGTCCAATCACCGGGTCTGATTCCGGCTCAAATTGATAAAGTAAAATTAAAGACATGTTTACAATAACACTGAGCGCGTGCATCTCCACGTTATGGTAAGAGGCGTGACCTTTCCGGGCAAGATGCGCTAAGCTGCTGTCGAATCACAACACAGGAACCGCTGGCACAATCCGAACTCGTTACGTATTTCTGAAGGAGGGACTTCATAGAACAAGGAAGTCATCAGCCCGTTTTTATGCAGTGCCCAAGGAAGTCGACCGGAAGTTGAAGTCGGCCGCGTGCCGCCATCTTGTAGCAGAACTTCACTTGCGTTAGCCATCCCATTGACTCCCATTCATTTTGGCGTCACTTTGACAGCAAATAACTTTACATCTGAGGCGTTTAAAGACTCCATTTGTCCATTATTTATTTCTAAAGATACACGACAATGTATAAAGGGCTCCATTACCTTCTATGTTACATTATGGCCCCGTAGAAACAGTTTTTGTAAAAATAGGCTAACGATTGCGTCATAACCACTCGACTCTCTGTCGCACAGTAGAGAAATTACCGTACAGACAGGAGGAGAAGCTCGCAGGCAATCGGGGAGATTATCTTAATATGGCGTACTGGCGTTACATTTTAAAATACTATACAAAATAATTAATCAGAATACTTACTCCTGCTCACTCACGCCAAAGAAATCCCCGCTCAAGCTCGCCGTCTCTGCAAGATTAACGATGGCAGTTTGCACGCACAGCTGCTAGAAGATTTACATCTGTCAGACAGGTTGCTGACGTCATCAAGCTTAGTGTGAGTCTGCGCGTCAGAAAGGGAAGTGCTAAAAATCGCTAAAAATGGGCTTCACTTCTCTCAATTGAGTTCCAATGGGGTCGCTGTGTCCATTTCTTTTACTGTCTATGTTTTTATGACAGTGGAAACAGCGGTATACAGATAAGTAAATTATGTGAAAAATACTGTGTTTTTTTTACACGCGAAACATGAACACATGTTATATTGCACACTATAAACACAATCAAAGCTTAAAAAAACCCACAAAAAACGGGAACTTTAAAGTTTTAAAATGATTTAAGTTGCTGCATCACCTCAGTGAATTGCTTCAGCATTATTTATATCAGTGATCTGTAGATGAAGCACAAATATATATTGTTTTCTTTTTACCAGAAATAGCAAACTGTCTTTGTCTATTTCACACTGATAAATCAGCATCTGAATGATGTCAAAAAATGTCAAACACATATTCATTGTTTTTAAGTACAAAAACACACTTGGTCTAATGGAAACATTCTCCTTGTATTTCTTTGTTTCTATGTGCAGCTGTCACAGATGAAGAGGAGAGGAGACCATTGATGAAGGGTGAGATTCTGTCATTTGTGCTGAATATATTTAAAGTGTGATCATGATTTGATGTGTGAGATGTGGCATTCACTTTAGTTTTTATTCAGTTTAGTTTTTTTCTTTCAGATTTCAAACAAAGTCTGAATTAACTTTATATTTTAGTTGCTTATTTTAGTAGATGCATGAGTTCACAAGAACAATAAATATGTTCATTTGTGAGAAAAGTGCTTAAACCAGACTGAACTTGTCAAATAAGTGAGATGAACTTCTGACAGTCTGTGTAAACATGATTTTATACATGTAAAAGCTTGACTTTAGTTTTGATGTCTCGTATAATATGACTGAATCCAGATCAGTAAATCTCTTTTAATTCGTCATTGTCTGTGTATTTTCTGACAGACTCCACACGAGGGAACGAATCAGTGACTGTAATGATGCCGCTGCTGAAAGCAGAGGATCCAGATGGAGTGAATGACGAGAGTTCACATTAATGAGATTAGACACGCCCACCAGTGTCAGTCACTCTGACATCATCAACACTTCAGCTCCAACAACAAAAACACATTTCTGCTTTCATAATCCTCTAGAATCCGTGAAAGAGAGAAATGAGCCCGTGTCTGTTGAGATGATGAACCTGCATGTGAAAATTACTTTATATGAACCGAGAAACATAGTAATCAAACACTTTCTTATATCATTTTAATAATGTTACACTTCATACCTGTACCACTGTTAAAGGGATAGTTCACCCAAAAATGAAAAGTTGGAAGTGATGTCTAGCACTCATTGAAGTATATGCGTGAGACATCACTTTTGTTGTCAGAGCGCGATCGGACCTCACTAATCGAGTGCTGAACGCAGTTGGACATAGTGGTGTATTAGAGGTAAAAAATGATATAAATACTGTTCGGTTTCTCACACAAACCGATCGTTTCGTGTCTTAGGACATCAATGTGTCGTCACGAGCCGCAGGGTTTAATTTGGATTTGTCAGTCGTGTTTTATTTACTCTTATAGTCCAAGTTCCCGCTGACTTGCATTATACCACTGACAGACGGCAGCAGTTGCAGTTAAAAATCATAATTTGTGTTCTACTGAAGAAACAAAGTCACCTACATATTGGATGCGCTGGGGGTAAGCAGATAAACATTTTAATTTTTGGGTGAACTATCCCTTTAACACAATACTAGTGTGAGTCTCACTGCTTTGATTTTGTGTGATTATCGACAGTGAGTGTGAGGAATATGATTTTTATAAGATGTTTTACCACAGTATTTGAATTTGATGTTTTATGTAATTGAATGAATAAATGAATGAATGAGGCATTTATATAGTGCTTTCCTATGTACTACTGTACAATCAGGGGTCTCTCCTCATCCACCACCAGTGTGCAGCCAGTGCGCTCACCACACACCAGCTGAAGGTGGAGAGGAGAGAGAGTGAAAGAGCCAATTCAATGGATGGGGATTATTAGGAGGCTGTGATTGGAGGGAATTTGGCCAGGACACCGGGGTTACACCCCTACTCTTTACAAGAAGTGCCATGGGATTTTTAATGGCCACAGAGAGTCAGGACCACGGTTTAACGTCTCATCCGAAGGACGGTGCTTGTTACAGTACAGTGTCCCCGTCACTATACTGGGGTGTTAGGACCCACACAGACCACAGGGTTAGCGCCCCCTGCTGGCCTCACTAACACCTCTTCCAGCAGCTACCTGGTTTTCCCAGGAGGTCTCCCATCCAGGTACTAACCAGGCTCAGCCCTGCTTAGCTTCAGTGGGCAACCAGACTTGGGCTACAGGGTGATATGGCTGCTGGCCACCAGTGCCTGATTAACGTTCAAGTTCAGATCTAATCACATGTCTTTGAGATTCGCTTCATGTGTAGAAATGCATTAGTGTGTCACATTCAGTGTTATTCAGCTTCACTGTAAGTCACAGTATTATTGTAAAAATAATTATAATTATAACCAACTACTTAAGCTGACTCTTTTTTTTATATTTCTTTTTAAGTTTTAAATGTATGGCTTTTTTTGCTCTATGATGTAATTATGCTTGAATAAGGGAATATTAAAGATATGATGTGAAGTGAATCTTCATGTCTGATTGTAAATGTGAGTTGAATTTAAAGTGCCTTTATATTCATGCTGAAGAACTTAAAGTAGCCTTACTGAACTATTTAAAAAAAAGATGGAAAAAGACATTTTGCATAATACCATTGTGGTGGTGTTGTTCTTTTATTATTTTTCAGAAGCATGTTATTAATGAATATTTGAATATATAGTGCCTTTATATTCACGCTGAAGCACTTACAGTAACCTTATTGAAAGATGGAAAAATCATTTTGTTCAGATTTAATATTTAGTGACATGATACCACATTGTGGTGTTGTTTCTTGTGTTTTATTATTTTTTCATAAGCATGTGATTGATGAATATTGCTGTACTGCTGATCTTAATGTCTGATCTCTTCTGTCCTCTAGTGGACAAACACTGATACAGCTTTTGCTTCCTAATAAATCTTTTAACATGAATTATTGTCTAGTTGTGTTGATTGTAATGACAAATGTCCAGCAATAAAATGAGACTTTAATCAGCTGTTGTTCAACTTTCAAGAGCAATAAATAATAACTTTGTGCTGATTTATAGTTGAAGAAAAGTACAATCTAGAATGTTTTTTCTTTTTATTGCTAATTCAAGTACTGAATTTTCACCCAGTGCCAAGAAAAGGCTTTTCACATGCACTTCTGCTTTTTTCTAGTGTGTTTTTATTGTTTTGATACTTCTATATATATATATATATATATATATATATATATATATATAAAAAAAAGAGTAAAGAAAGAACAAAAAAACAACAATAGAAACAGACAGCAGCAGATGGAAGAACAATTATGGTCATAATATTAAAAGTAAATAAGTAATAACAGTATAAATTTCATTTATAAGAAAAAAAATAGTTTCAGCAAAAATATGATCATGCAGTTTTTAAAGCATGTCCACAATCGTGGGTGAACCTTTTTTTCTAAAAATGTTTGTTTTCTACATTCCCAGAAGATTTGTATAATTGACCCATCTATAGGTGATTCATTTGGATACATTATACTCAAAGTGAGGTGAGGAATTTAATTCTGTCCTGTAATTTTGTTAAAGGATATTGAGGTAAAAACAATCTTACATATATAGCACCACTGAACTTCAAAGTTACACTCAAGGTCTGTTTCCCACATCTTTAGCTGAGTCATGATGGTGTAACAGTGCTCACTTTTCCTTCTTAGTGTCGCTGAATTCATCAGAATCGCCTCTATTCTAGATCACTCCAGTGAGAAGATATTTTTGATGAAATCTGAGAAGAATGTTGTTTACGTCCAGCGCTTCCAGGTTCTACGTCAGATCGTCGACTTATTATTGGTCGGCTCTTGCGTCAGCATCACACACATCGTGCTGATCATGTGACCAGCTTTGGCCAATAATGAGTCAGAGTTCTAATGTAGAATCTGGAAGCGCTGGACATCAGGGCTGGACTGAGGCTAAAATTCGGCCCTGGACAAACCCAGCCCATGCGGCCTACAAGTTCCCCTGTGAATGTTTTTGCTGGGGTTAGGGCCTTAAATTGGAGTAAATAAATGAATAAACAAAACTAGGACAGGGACAAATAATGATGGATATTATTGAATTTACTACAAATGCAGTTAACAAATTTAATATTGCACTTTTGTCACATAGAAATTCACTTTGGCAGTAAAACACTGATTTTCATGCCGTTAAGTAAATTTAATGCTATTAAATCCTGTCATCATTTACTCACTCTCATGTCCAAACCTGTATGACTTTCTCTCTTCTGTAAAACACAAAAGAAGATATTCTGAAGAATGTTGTCAACCAAACCATTTTGGTTAAGCTATACCCTTGACTCCAATTATTTTCTTTTTTATGTTATACAGAAAGAAAGTAATTCATGTTTGTAATGACATTAGGGTGAGTAAATTAAGACATTTTGGGTTGAACTACTCCTTTAAAACAATAACATTTTTAAAGAGTTAACACCTAATTTATGTAAGACACTGATATCTATCTTTCATGATGCTCTCATTGAAATAATATTTTACTTCAATTAAAATTCATAAGAACTATTAAAAATGTCATAAAACATATTTAAAGAAATAAAAAATAAAGCTTTGTCCTTATCCCATGGGATACAGGCTTTAGAGCTGTTTTGTTATATTATCCTTTAATTGCCCTGATGATATTTACTATGGTTTAACTGTAAGATCAATGTAGACAGAGCACAGGTAAAACCAAGCTTCTTATTACCATGGGTATATGGTTTCTAAAATAAATAATGAACTATAGATTGTGTAATAAAATATTGTAAGCATATAAAATACGAAAACAGTCTTTATGAAAGAAAGTGATTTATATTCCGCAATATTAAACATAAGTAGGCCTAATAATAGCAGCATTTTTAATAAATACATTTCTGCCAAAACACCATATTTCTTCACTGTTAGTAGCTGCAAGGTAAATTACTATAAAGGTGGTGGTGTTGGATTGACAAGCTTGTAGTTGTGTGTATTGGCGTTTTCCAATTTACCTCGTCATGTCTTTACATGGTCGCGGCTGTTTTCGGCTAGATTCACCACCGAACCTGTAATGTTCCCATATCACACGACTGTTTTAAACAATTCTGAGACAAATCTGAAAGGATCAAGGCATCAAGCGACTTGCGCTGTTTATCACTTCATAGGGCGGCAGTGGTGAGCGGGTATATTAGTCTTTTGCAGTTTCTCATGCGCTCCAATTAAAAACAAAAAACAGCGCGGGAGGGGGAGGTCTCTCTCACTTTGGCCTGTCAGTTCAGAAGACAAACCAATGGGCCGCTGTCCCTGCGTGATGGGCCAGTCCTTGGCAAAAAAAAAAAAAAACCTTTTATCGGCCCCAAAGTGCGTCGGCCCACCGGGAAAATGCCCGGTATGCCAGATTACCAGTCCAGCCCTGCTGGACATAAACAACATATGAGAATGACACAGAAGAGAAGAGATTGGTGAATAAAGCCGCTATTTTTTGCTCACAAATAATATTCTCGTCTCTTCACAACATTAAGGTTGAACCACTGCAGTCACATGACTGTTTTAACAATGTCTTTAGTACCTTTCTGGACCTTGAAAGTGTTGATTATATTGCATAAACCTCTCAGATTTCATCAAAAATATCTTAATGTGTTCTGAAGATGAACAAAGATCTTACTGGTGTAGAATGACATGAGGGTGAGGAATTAATGACAGAAATGTTCATTTTTTGGGTGAACTAACCCTTTAAGTGCTTGTGCTGAGAGCGAGTGAGTCTCTGTTCAACTTTACAGAATGAGCTCAAGCAGACGAAGAGCGATAACTGACTAAAATATACCTACATGTAAAACGGGTAAATGTACAACTGTAACTCATGTGTCATTCATTGTTTTTACAGAAGTGATGTAATCTCTTCACTGCACTGTGAAAAACACTGACAAACCAATAAGATTCAGGATTTTGGTCACAGAGCTGCTGAAGTTATAAAACTCACAAACAGACTGTTACTAACTGACAGCAAATTATTATTATTATGTACATTCATATATCTGTATTATATTTCAGTTTAGTGTGAGTATTGTCCATGTGTCAGGTTTTAGAGATGTACATTACCACATAGAGAGAGAGAGTCAGAAATGATAATGTTTGGATATGGTGGTAGCTCAGTTTTTTCACCATCATTTTTGTTTGTTAGAAATATAAACTGAATTTAGTAATGCTTTTGAAATGAAAAACTCTGTGTGTGTTTAATAAATTATATATATATATTTGTATTAATGCTTACTGTGATCTCAGACTGTGGTGATGTGGTTTCTCCACTGGATCTTCATGTGTATCTTCAGCTGACTTTAATAAAGAGAAACTCTTTCCACACTGATCACATGTGTGCGGCTTCTCTCTGCTGTGGATCCTCTCATGTGTTTTTGACACACTGAATCTTGTCACAGTGTGAACACCAACAAACACAGGCTTATGCTGATTCTTGTACATTTGGATTTATCATCATCAGTTATATGCTGAATTTATGTTTTTATAAAGTGTGACATCATATCAAAATCATTGCAGTGTCTGTAGAAATGTCACAAGTCTAGAGTGACTAGACTTTAACTAGAAATTGACTAAATTGTTAAGGATTTATCTTTAGGATTCACTGCTGTACTTTAAAGTTGTGTGTCAGCGGACTAATGTTTGTGTGTCTCTAAATGAAGGTGTATTTCCAGACCAGGAGTTCTGGGAATCTTGTCTACAGAAAGCACATTTATTTTTAAATTAGGATCACAAGTGGACGACGCTATACAGGTGTGAACGGGGTATAAAACATTTTGAGCTTGTCCACTTTCGAACACTTCCAGAAGTAGTTGAAAACGCATTCAACCAGGATTGCTTTTGTAGTGTAAACGCTCGTGGTTGAATGTGTTCACTAAAGACGCCTACTCTCCACCTCAGACCTAATGAGTAAACATTATAAGAGCTCTAGCTGGATGGGATTTAAACTTTGTCAGCTGAAGACACAAGTTTGGTTTGAAGTACTGTAAGATAAATATTATCAGCCTGACTTTTCTTTCTCTGTTTCTACCTGTTTTCTCTCTGGTCTTTAAGGCTGTAAGGGTAATAGGGGAGAATAGCTGTTATTGTTTCATCACACATCTGTTTTTAATGTACAATATGTATATTTGTGTGTGTGTGTTTCTTGGAAAGCAGCCAAGAAAGGGTCTCCCTTTCTTGGTCTAGGAAAGAGGGCCATAAGGCAGCTCTGGGAAGGATGGTTACTTGACCGGAAGTTGACCATATTTAGACTTGTTTTTCTACATGTACCACATTCCTATATCATGAAAGTATATTCTCACTGGGCAGTTGCTACACCACCCCTTCACATGTATAAAAGCCATGTACAGAAGTAAGATTGGGAGAAGGTTTTGTGAAAGGATTGGCCTCATGTTCATGGCTCTTTTCCCATAGGCCTATGCATTGAAAGAGTAAAAAAGACAAACTGAGAATGAAGCACGACTAGGGACAACAGACGGAGATTTAAAATAATCTTAAAAGTACCAAGCACAATGTTCTCTCACTGTTACTGATTTCTAACACACACTCACAGCTCGACTGGTCTCACGGCCGTCAGAGCAGAAACTAAAGATGCTCTCCGCATGTTTTTCCGTCATCTCTGGGCACGTCCATACATTTACCCACTCATAGGCCGTCCCCTCGAAGAAGTCCGGACAGAAGTGGGTGAAAGTGCACAAAAGAGACCAAAAAAAATGCCAGGTGTAAACAGGAACGTGTCTTCCTCGTCCACTTGTGATCCAATCAACCAAAAAACATCTTAAACCAGGTGGAAACAGGGCCACAGACACTCCTAGACCATGTTGCGATGTGACTGCTCTGTTTTCGATTGTTTATCAATTAAATCGCGCATTTTATCTGCATCATGGAAATCATGGCCTTAACCTTAAGCTAGGGTCACACTTAAAGATCTTTAAAGACTTATAAGATTTTCAAAATGTGAGAGACCACAAACATGACGATAAGAAATCATAGTTTTAACCGTTTTCTTCCTCTGGTGTGTGGAGTGCCGAGATGTGACCAGGAAAGCACACCACACACCCGCCTGTGAACTAGAAGTCTTCTTGGGTCCTAAAATCTGTACCCGACCCGAACTGACCCGAATCACTTCTTACCAGAAACCGACATTCGTAATTTTTTTTTAAAGAAAAACCCAACCCGAGACAGACCCGATAAAATTAGACCCAAATCCAACGTGCCTGTTTTTGCAAACTGGACATGTCCTCAAGGACAACAACACCTTCTGATTTTTATCCAAAGTATTCCCATGGTCGGTTGTAGGCATGGACAGGACTGAGCCCACCTGAATGTCTGCCTTGCACAACCAATCAGAATTTAGGAACAGATTTGATCTGTTTTTATGATTTGTGCATTGATTAAAATCAATCTGAGGTAGTTCTGTGTCGAAAGGTTTGATGAAGGGCTGCAGAATACCCCAAACAATCACAAAAATAACAGATAATTTGCAGTATGTAACCTTTATTAGCTGGTATGTTGGTGAGAGTGCTGAAATAACGTCCTTTCGTGTTCAGACGCAAGGGGGAGATAAAGCGCTGAATCTGGGTCTTCTGGAGGGAAAAACTGGCTGATGACACACAATCATTTCATCATTTGTGTTTTGATCCACAAATACTTCTCTAAGATGTTTACTAAAGATGAATAAATCTGGAAAATCAATTGATAAACGTGTTAGAAAAGCAGTTAGTCTCAGAGCAGTCTTCAGCTTAGAGAGACACAGATGAACAAACACAGATGGACGTCTCTGAGATGAACGTGTGTATCAGAGGGCGATCTTAATTTTTGAGGCCATGAATGTTAATGCATGATGTGTTAAATATGAAGGTGAGATATATCAAAAATAAAGAACATCATAATAACAATATTGGTCTATCAGAACAGTTAATCATCTGCAGACCCCTTTATATACGTACTTTCCATATTCATTTCAAACTTGAGATTCACTGACTGGAACACAGACCATCTCCAAACACACACACTAACTTCTGTTCACTGTAGTTCTCAGTGCTTTAGAAATGATACACATAATTTCAGATGTCTGACACTGCCAGAGCGCCATCTAGTGGCTGCTAAACCTCTCTGAACACACGCACTGACCCCAATGTAACTCTGCTGGAGCTGAACAGGATTGTGGAGGATCAGATGAAGCTGCTGTCTTCCAGACTGTTCATAGCTGAAAAAGTAAGTTGAATACGGAAGGCGATCAGGCAGAAGCTACATATTTTAATTCATAACTAAAACATTAAATATGGATATATTTTTTACACAAATGCATCGCTTTGCTTCAAAAGGCCTTTATTAACCCCCTGGAGCCATGTGGAGTATGTTTATGATGATGGATGTGGATTGAGACACTTTCTTCAGCTCAAATTCATTGATCTCGTTCACTGCCATTAAACAGTTTGGATGCGTCAGGATATTTATTAATATTTCTCAGGTTGTGTTCATCAGAAAGAAGAAAGTCATAAACACCTAGGATGGCTTGAGGTGCTTGGGCTAATTTTCATTTGAAAGTGAACTAATCCTTTAATATAAAGAAATATGTTCAGTGTTTATAGTTCAATGACAGTTTTGACGTAAGTGAAAGACACCTGAACTGGATCAGATCGGTAAAGTTAGCAACATATTCACAGATTATTGATTTCCTGGATCAATAACTCATGAGCTAAAAATTGTTATTAATGTTCCTATCAGAGTCTATTTGACCCCATTCAATGTTAAAGGATTGATATCAGTTTTTATTATTCATATTTAATGGCTTTTCCTAGGGGGGTTGGATGAGATTGAGGATGTTTTAAATAATATATAGTAGTAATAATAATAATATAACTTGCTAATCATGCTAGCAACACCCTAGTAACTGAGCTGAGTACCTTAGTGACTGCATAGCAACACCTTAACAACCACTCTGAGTACCTTAGATACCCTAGCAACCACATAGCAACACCCAAACAAACAACCTGAATACTCTAGCAACAGCATAGCAACACCTTAAAAACCACCCTGAATACCATAGCATCTACATAACACCCTAGCATCCACTTAGAATACCTTAGCAACACCCTAGCAAACCAACCCAGGTACCCTAGCAAGCGCATAGCAACACCCTAGCAATCACCCCAAGTACCTTAGAATCTGTATAACACCCTAGCAATCATATAGCAACACCCTAGCAACCACCGTGAGTACCTTAACAACCACACAGCAACACCTTAGCAACCACCCCAAATATCTCAGCAACTGTAAAGCAACACCCTAGCAACCACTCAGAACACCCTGGCAACTGCATAGGAACACCCTAGCAACCAATTTGAGTACCCTGGCAACTGCATATAAACAGCCTAGCAACCACCCTTAGTACCTTAGCAACTGCATAGCGACACCCTAGAAACCACCCAGAATACCCTAGCACCGCATAGCATGCCAGAAATCACTCAGAATACCATAGCATACACTAGAAATTGCAGGGCAACACCATAGCAACCACCCCAGTACCCTAGAAACCATGATTAGATTAAACCACTCTGAGTACCTTAGCAACCACATAACAACAGTCTAACATGCTACCAACATGTTAATCATCCTAACCTGTTAATCATGCTAATGCCATTTTAAGTTAACATGTTATTCATGTTACCTACATGTTCAATTATGTTAGCAGCTGCTAATCAAGATAACAATGTGTTAAATTATGTAAGCAACGTGGGGAGCTATTCACATCCCTGCAAACATGCTCCTGCAGGGCCCATACTGACTCGTTGCAGGCACAGTGCTCTAAGTCCAGCCCACATCAAACCTAAACAGGTCCAGTGCAGCTTTCTCAGGCGAGGCCTACAGCTTTGGGCTCACTGCACCTCTCTGTGATCAGCCCACACCAGAGAACTGCCCACATTAACCCATGATGGTCCAGTGTGGATCAGCCCAATCAGGCCCAGAGCAACTTTAAAAATTACAAAAATAATCTGTAATTAATACAATAACAAATACAGTTAGACGATAAAATGGTCAAATGACTGGAATAAAGTAAAATCTCCTTATTTAAATAGGCTGAAAACACTGTCACATGATCAGCAGCAGAACATTAAACACTAACAGATCTGTCTAGATCTCAACATCTTCACTCACTACAATCCAGTTTGACTATTTCTTTCATACTAAACTTTTAGATGTTGATGTTTTATTGAAAATCACAATTGAAGTCACCGCTATGGAGGTCAGTGTTTGTTGTAGTTGGGCTCTTGACCCTTGACCTCCTAACTTTAATGTTTCTCTGGCTGCTGTAACTGTGTGTTTCTGAAACACTTTAGATTAAACAAAAACTGCAAGAGAAACTCTGGTTAGATGAAGTTGATCACTTTATTGATGATTCAATGTTCAGAATCAGAGAGATTTATATTTTACAGAGTGTGATTTAGGGAATGTTTGAGTGACAGACGCCCCTGCAGTCATTGACCATTTCTTTCTTAATGATCATTAACTGTTATTTTCATTAATGGTAAATGTTTGGCACCCTGTGCTGCAGATTTATTGTTGCAGATTAATATTGAGGGTCCAGTGAGGGATTCCTGGGGTTAAATGAGGGCTGCCCGTGCAGAGCCAGCACTAAGGGGCCAACATTTTGCCAATGAGCAAATTCTCAGGTTCCCTGCGCTGGCAGCCTGCTGGAGACCCTTACGCTTAATATTATGAGCATTTTCCTAATATTTTGCTGCAAAACAGCCCTGACCCGTTGAGGCATGGACTCCTCTAGACCCCTGAAGGTGTGTTGTGGGATCTGCACCAAGATGTTAGCAGCAGATCCTGTAAGTTGCAAGGTGGAGCCTCCATGGACAAACCAGTTTGGTTCTTTTCCATGAACTGGTTCTTTCGGACAGTTCGATTCAATAAACCAGTTGAAAAAAATGGTTCACCGGTTCTTTTACGCTCTGACGTAATGACGTCATCATCGCAGGCCGGGATGAAAAAACACTTAACACATTCGAATATATAAAGTCAGTAATCATAAAATCAGTCAGCTAAAACATCATTTTAATCTGAAACATTTCTTACAACTTAGTTTTGCATCTAAAGCATCCAAACACATATACAGGCAGTGATGTGCAAACTAAGTTTTACAGTTATAAAGTGAATAAATTAGTCTTCATCAAAGCAGAAACCTTGATTCTCTTACATTACGATTTATTTGTATTTAAATAAACTTACGTTTCCCCTGCATGGCCCCTCATTTGAGTCCTCTCATAGCATCAGTTGTCCTAGTTAACCGGTGCTCTGAC